>NC_136591.1:42313536-42346036 GCF_910589615.1 Taurulus bubalis | reverse complement strand
TCCAGCTGCTCCTCCAGCTGATGGACTCTGAGCCTCCTGGACGTGTCTCGTCCTCCTTCTCGTCCTCCTTCTCTTCCTCCTTCTCCTTCTCCTTCTCCTCCTCCTCCTCCTCCTCCTCCTCCTCCTCCTCCTCCTCCTTCTGACGCCGCCCTCCTGCTCCTCACCTCCTTCTCCCTCTTCCTCCCTCCGTCT
Organism: Taurulus bubalis; assembly: GCF_910589615.1. NCBI lineage: Eukaryota > Metazoa > Chordata > Actinopteri > Perciformes > Cottidae > Taurulus > Taurulus bubalis. The sequence goes on along the minus strand of NC_136591.1, from coordinate 42,345,844 downwards.
CCTCTCCTCCTGTCCTTCCTTCCTCCCTTCTTCCTCTCATCCTCCTCCTCCTCCTCTCTCATTCCTCTCTCTCCTTGCTTCCTCTCCTCCTCCTCCTCTCTCATTCCCCTCTCTCCTTGCTTCCTCCTCTCCTCCTCCTCCTCCTCTCTCCTTCCTGTCTCTCCTTGCTTCCTCTCCTTCTGCATGATGACGTCATTCAACCTGCAGAGAGAGAGTACACGTTAAAGTATATCATTGTGTACTTTGCTCTCTCCTCCTCGAAGCATACCGCATAGAGTATTACTAAGTATCAGAGGTACATAGAGTACTCCTTATTGTACTACACCTCAGAGGTACATAGAGTACTCCTTATTGTACTACGTCTCAGAGGTACATAGAGTACTCCTTACTGTACTACACCTCAGAGGTACATAGAGTACTCCTTATTGTACTACGTCTCAGAGGTACATAGAGTACTCCTTATTGTACTAAGTATCAGAGGTACATAGAGTACTCCTTATTGTACTACGTCTCAGAGGTACATAGAGTACTCCTTACTGTACTACGTCTCAGAGGTACATAGAGTACTTCTTACTGTACTTCGTCTCAGAGGTACATAGAGTACTTCTTACTGTACTACACCTCAGAGGTACATAGAGTACTTCGTACTGTACTTCATCTCAGAGGTACATAAAGTACTTCTTACTGTACACACTAAGATGATGTCATTCAACCTGCAGAAAGAATACACATTAAATATATATTCTTAAATCTTAAATAAACACAGTTCAGATAAACAAATCCGTCTCAGTAAATATTGCCTGTGAGATAGTACTCGCAGTAACAGGAGTATCTGTGTACTTTATGCACTCGTGTATGCGTATGACTGTACACATGGTCCGGGGCCCCGGAGGCCGGTTGCTGGGCGGGCTCGTTGCCATGGTAACGGACGCGCTCGCGTCAGGGAGAAGCGATCTCCGTTCACGGATTCATCCGGTAAACATTCACCCTCAAGCCTCCGGAGTTAAAACCAGTAAGAAACAAACACTGAGGCTGTTTACAATCCCCCGGATGCCCGGGACACTTCCGGTATAAACGCTGCTGATGGCTAACGTCTAGCTGTACCGGGGTTATGTTTACAACACGAACAAAGCGTAATTACAGTAAGAAGTACTCTATGTACCTCTGAGACGAAGTACTGTTCTCCATAGTGCTCCAGTCCCAGTGTAGCCAGTAGGAGACCTCTACCGGGAACCAGTAGCGGCCATAGTACAGCTGCACGCGGCTGGTAGTAACGTCTAGAAACACTTACAGCGACATCAGTCCGGGAGCCGTTTGAATCTGACGCCATCTTTAGCGTCTACACGTCACTTCCGCATTCACTCCGGATTGGCTGGGAAACCGGCCAATGGGGACCGCCCATTTTGAAACGTCATATATTTACTTTAGATCGTCAAGAGTTCAATTTTAAAACTACTTATGGATTTAATAAAACTCAAATAAAACATTTTTTTAAATACATTTTCTTACATATAACTATTATAAACTGTTTTACATAAACATACATCATCCTGGAAAAAAGAGCAACACAATGTATTTTAGTTGCTCTATTTTAATTTATTATATTCTCATTTAAAATCGGTGAAATATGTATTTATTTTCTTTTCATTCATTTGACATGTTCTGTGTGCATCATTTCATTGTGCAATCCTGCTACTGCATGAACATACAGCTGACATTATAATAATAATAATAATAACAATAATAATAATAAAGATTGGTAAGAATGCACATTGACCATCAAGTCATTTCAGAGTTTTGTTTTACAATATTACCAGAATCAGGTTTATTGAAGTAGGTTTTCACATACAAGGAATGTAGTAGGAGAAAAACATTTGTTTTAAAACAGTAGAAGCCAATACACATAAATAAAATTGTAAAATAATTACAATACAACATATTATTAAATATATATGTAATTAAAAATAAATAAATAAATATATTAAACAAAAATGTTGAATGCTTCTTGTTTTAAACGGTGCAGTACTGCAAGGTGCCGTAGGGGGCAGTGTGCTCCGTTCTCTCTGTAAAGCTACCATTTCTCCAGCGTAGAAGAAGAAAGAAAGCAAACAACATGGCGGCGCCCGCGGAACACGTTGAAACGGACTCCGCAGAGACGGATCCTCCAGAAACGGACCAAACGGGAGACCCAGACCCCGCCAGCGACCCAGAGACCCCGGACCCGGAAGCGCAGGACCCGGATGAGGACGAAGATGAAGACGAGGACGAGCCGCCCGAGCCGAAGGTCCGCGACACCCCGGAGGACATCCGGCTGGAGGCGATCGCCAACACGGTGGCGCTGCACCCGAGCCGGGACGTGCTGGTGTGCGGGGACGTGGACGGGGACATCTACGCGTACTCGTACTCGTGCACGGAGGGCCAGAACCGGGAGCTGTGGTCCTCGGGCCACCACATGAAGTCCTGCCGCCAGCTGCGCTTCTCCGCGGACGGGACCCGGCTGTACAGCGTCTCGCGGGACAAGGCCGTGCACCTGCTGGACGCGGAGCGCGGCACGCTGGTGACGCGCATCCGCGGCGCGCACCTGGCGCCCATCAACAGCCTGCTGCTGGTGGACCAGAACATCCTGGCGACCGGGGACGACGCGGGGACCCTGAAGGTGCGGGCCGGAAGTGACGTCACGGGAGAGAGGGAGCAGTATCAGAGAGAGTCACAATTATGAGTTAGAAAGTCACAATTATGAGATAAAAGATAGTAATTATGAGATAAAAGATAGTAATTATGAGATACAATATCACAATTAAGAAATACGAAGTGTTACTTAAACAAAGTCCTACATGATTTTAAATGGAGGAAACAGTTTTCTCCCCAGAATGTAACTTGTTGTTGTCCTAGTGGAGGTGTGGGACATGAGGAAGGGGACGGACATCATGGACCTGAAACAGCACGATGACTACATCAGTGACATCGCTGTGGACGAGGCCAAGAGGATCCTGCTCACCACCAGGTGGTTGTTGTTGTTGTTGTTGTTGTTCTTCGCCATAGAAGGCCATCAATTCATCTTTAAATTAAAGACTTGTAACATGTTTTCAGCCTTCTTTCCTTCTCTCTCTTCTCTTCTCTCCTCCTATCCTCTCCTTCTTTCCTTCTCTGTCTCCTCTCTCTCCTCCTCTCTCCTCTGTGTTCACTTCCTGTTCATCAGTCAGTTTCTCCTCATCTGGTCACATGACTGTTGGTCTCAGGTGAATAAATCATGACGTCATAGTTTCACTGAGGAGCTCAGATTTAATGTTTTTAACACAATCTGGTGACAGTAAACGGAACATTAGAGGAGAGATTGCGCAATGTGTTCAAAGACCGTCGTAAAGATGAAGATCTCACGACGTAGACGTTTCTCTGTGGCTAACCCCTCAGCCTGTCGCCCTCCCTCAGCGGCGACGGCACCCTGGGCGTCTTCAACATCAAGCGCCGGCGGTTCGAGCTGCTGTCGGAGTGCCAGAACGGCGACCTGACCTCGCTGGCGCTGATGAAGCGCGGCAAGAAGGTGGTGTGCGGCTCCAGCGAGGGCAGCATCTACATCTTCAACTGGAACGGCTTCGGGGCCACCAGCGACCGCTTCGCCATCAAGGCGGAGTCGGTGGAGTGCATCACCGCCGTGAGCGACAATATCGTGTGCACCGCCTCCATGGACGGGTACATCCGGTGAGTGGGGGCCACACTGGACCTTTGGACTTGATCCACGGGGGCCTTCTGAGAGTCCATTGGGGTCTTCTCAGTCTATTGGGGGCCTTCTAAGTCTTCTAAGAGTCCATTGGGGTCTTCTAAGTCTTCTACGAGTCTATTGGGGTCTTCTAAGAGTCCATTGGGGTCTTCTTAGTCTTCTAAGAGTCTATTGGGGTCTTCAAAGTCTTCTAAGAGTCCATTGGGGTCTTCTAAGAGTCCATTGGGGTCTTCAAAGTCTTCTAAGAGTCCATTGGGGTCTTCTAAGAGTCCATTGGGGTCTTCAAAGTCTTCTAAGAGTCCATTGGGGTCTTCAAAGTCTTCTAAGAGTCTATTGGGGTCTTCTAAGTCTTCTAAGAGTCCATTGGGGTCTTCAAAGTCTTCTAAGAGTCTATTGGGGTCTTCTAAGTCTTCTAAGAGTCCATTGGGGTCTTCAAAGTCTTCTAAGAGTCCATTGGGGTCTTCAAAGTCTTCTAAGAGTCTATTGGGGTCTTCTAAGTCTTCTAAGAGTCCATTGGGGTCTTCAAAGTCTTCTAAGAGTCTATTGGGGTCTTCTAAGTCTTCTAAGAGTCCATTGGGGTCTTCAAAGTCTTCTAAGAGTCCATTGGGGTCTTCAAAGTCTTCTAAGAGTCAATTGGGGTCTTCAAAGTCTTCTAAGAGTCTATTGGGGTCTTCTAAGTCTTCTAAGAGTCCATTGGGGTCTTCAAAGTCTTCTAAGAGTCCATTGGGGTCTTCAAAGTCTTCTAAGAGTCTATTGGGGTCTTCTAAGTCTTCTAAGAGTCCATTGGGGTCTTCAAAGTCTTCTCAGAGTCTATTGGGATCTTCTAAGTCTTCTAAGAGTCCATTGGGGTCTTCTAAGAGTCCATTGGGGTCTTCTAAGTCTTCTAAGAGTCTATTGGGGTCTTCAAAGTCTTCTCAGAGTCTATTGGGATCTTCTAAGTCTTCTAAGAGTCCATTGGGGTCTTCTAAGAGTCCATGTTGGTGTTTTTTCGAGTTTGAGCTAGTTTGATGGTCTGAGGTGAGGCTTCAATGATCCAAAGTGGTCTAAGCTGGTCTTTAACTGGATCACGTGATCTTTTGTCAGGCCACACTGGTCTACTGGTCCAAGCTGATGGTTTGAAGGTCTAAGATGCTTTAAACTGGTTCTAAATGGTCTTTAGTGGTCTAATGATAACCACTAAGTGGCATTGTGATGGTAAAGTTCTGTCTGTCCTCCATCAGAGCCGTCAACATCCTTCCCAACCGGGTCATCGGCTGCATCGGGCAGCACGTCGGCGAACCCATCGAAGAGCTCGCCACGTCCTGGGACTCCCGCTTCCTGGCCAGCAGCGCCCACGACCAGCTCATCAAGTTCTGGGACATTTCCAGTTTGCCCAGCACGACCGTCAACGAGTACCGCAAGAGGAAGAAGAAGGACGGGCGGATGAAGTCGCTGTCCAAGAAAGCCCACGGGGACAACGACTTCTTCTCAGGACTCGTAGAGGAGACGGAGAAGAAGAAGGAGGAGACGGAGGAAGAGCAGGAGGAAGAGGAGGAAGACAGCGGCAGCGATTAACAGAAGAGGTGTGGACCGTTGGACCCTCAATGAGGGATCAACATCTGGTCAAAAGGTTTCTCCTGTTGACAGGAACCCAACCACCAGATGAAGTGATGAAGAGTCCCAAAGGTCAACTCTTCATCACGCTGACTGAAGACACTAAGATAAAGAAGTATAACTGTGTCCGATACATTAAGAACGGTGCTTCATTTAAATCAATTTAGTTTTTTATTTATTTACAGCTGCTTTTGTTTTAAAACATTCAAAAACAAAAATACGTGCGATTAAAAAAAAATATATATAAAAAATAATCCATTGGGGATTCTTCGAAGAGTCCATTGGGTAGTCCGTTGGGTACATGCGACTTATAAAATATTAAAAAAAAGACTTTAAATCCAGAGAATGGTCGTATTGTTTTAGTTTCCCCAAAATCTGGTTTTCAAACAATAAATGGCTTTTTTCAGTCTGCTGGGGGAATTTGTGCTAAAAAATGTATTTGTATAAAGATTAAAACGTTTTTTTTTATAAATATGTGCAGTTTCCTTTTGTTGGTGTTTTAAAGAGTAACAGTTTTAGCATATTTAATAATTCATATTCCAAGTTTTTCATGTACATGAAGATGTTTAATTTTTTTCTTAGTCTGTCAGTGTTATACTCCTGGAGAAGTGTCAATGTGTATTTTTTCATTAGCTCACAGGAAAAACCTACATTAACCTAAAATACAGTACCGGTTAATATTAAAGAAATTTCAATAAACATTATACTTTTCCTCATATTTTTCAGTAAAGTAAATTATGTATTTTTTGTGTGTACGTAAGTTAGTGATATTTAGAGAACTATTCAGATCTTTTAAAATACTCTGTTATAAGTAGTAATGCAGTACTTAGTCAAGCATTCAAACTTTAAAGTGGAAGTACAGCAGTATACTAACCAAAATATCTAAAGTACTGATAATGTAGACTGTCCCATTTCTGAATACTTTTAAGTACTTTATATCACTGGGCAGGCGAACCTATAATTTAATAAATTACGAGTTTACAATTAAGCATTAACTGTCGAAGATTATTAAAGAAACATTGCAGTAAAGTAATTATAAAAAAGAATACTCCATCATAAGTAAATACATATATAATATATATATTTATATACATATAATTAGTTCAACATATAATCGAATTTGACGCTAAATGTGAGTTTTATTTTATGTTTTACGTTCTGAATAATTAGTATTTTCCCTCGAGGTGGTACCGTCAGCCCCTCGCTAATGGTACAGTCCAACGTGCAGGCGGGAAACGCGCCGAACGTCACGTGACGCGCGCTCATCGGATCAACATGGCGGCGCAGAGTAACGGTGTAGCTTAGTAACGAGAAGCCTCCTGTCGCACCGAGGCGGTTATTCATTGTTTCCAGACGAACACCGGGTTCGCGTTTGTTTTTACCGGTAAGTCGGAACCCCGTCGTCCCGTTTAGACACACATTTAATAACCAGAGAAGAAGATCGCAGAGCTCTGGGGGTTTGAACAGCGAGCTAGCTTAACGTTAGCATCACCGCTAGCATGTATTTGTAAACAGAGAACACGCGGCTCAGAGCTACAGTCTAGGAGACAGTTTCCTCTCGCGCATGCGCTGCGCCGCTTAAAGGACGTTTTAAAGTGGAGAAGGGGACGTGAATGAACTGTTTTAAATAAAATACATTTAGTTTAAATGTCTACTTGTTGTTTCTCAGGTTGTTTTCCTCTGAAGCAGAAAGCATGCCGGGAAAAACCGGTGACCAGAACAAACAGGGAGACCTGGTGTTCGCCAAGATGAAGGGGTTCCCTCACTGGCCGGCCAGGGTGAGACACACACGCACACAGAGACACGCAAATACACTCACTCACTCACTCACTCACTCACTCACTCACTCTAATGGCTAACGTCCCTCTTGTGTTCAGATCTGTAAGTCTGAGGACGGGACCAAGAAGAGAGTCCCGGTCTTCTTCTACGGGACGCATCAGATGTACGTAACAAGATGGAGGCTGAGTCACCTAGAGTCTGAGTCTGGTTAACGTGCTTTGTCATCGTCCCCTGTCTCACCCTCCTCCCTGTCTCACCCCCTCCCTGTCTCTCTCCCCAGAGGTCTCGTCCTCCCGGAGAACATCGTCCCGTTCGTGGGCAACAAGATGAAGTTGGGCAGCGGCGTGCGGATCAAAGGCTTCACAGAGGGAATGTGGGAGATCCAGAACACACCGAGAGTGGGCAGCAAGAGAGTGAGTCATGTGACCATGTTTACACTAGAGAGTGAGTCATGTGACCATGTTTACACTAGAGTGAGTCATGTAACCATGTTTACACTAGAGTCAGGTGGCCATGTTTACACTAGAGAGTGAGAGAGTCATGTAACCATGTTTACACTAGAGAGTCATGTGACCATGTTTACACTAGAGAGTGAGAGAGTCATGTAACCATGTTTACACTAGAGAGTCATGTGACCATGTTTACACTAGAGAGTGAGAGAGTCATGTAACCATGTTTACACTAGAGAGTGAGAGAGTCATGTGACCATGTTTACACTAGAGAGTGAGAGAGTCATGTGACCATGTTTACACTAGAGAGTCATGTGACCATGTTTCAGAATCAGAATCCGTTTATTGCCAGGAATGTTTGCACAAACGAGGAATTTAGTTAGGCGGAAGGTGCATCCATTAGACATTAGATGAGACAAACAACGACAGCAACAGTGCAATGATGTCTAATTCAGATAAGGATAAAGTGCTCAGACAACAGATAACATTAATATAAGTGCATGTTAAAGTTAAGTGTATGTGACATGAGTGTTTAAATATTAATTGTGCAGTGGAGTGACCGGTAAGAGGAGAGAAAGGAATAAAATTAAATGGTCCGAAAGAATGGTCCGAGAATAGTCCTGTGATGGTAGAGTCAGTCAGTGGGGAACCCGGGCTCTGTTGATGAGCCCGACTGCCGACGGGAAGAAACTGTTAGTGTGGCGTGAGGTCTTAGTCCTGATGGACCTCAGCCTCCTGCCAGAGGGGAGGGACACGAACAGGTTGTGTCCAGGGTGAGAGGGGTCAGCTGCGATCCTTCTTGCCCGCTTCAGTGTCCTGGAAGTGGACAGGACCTGGAGGGATGGCAAATTGCAGCTAATCACCCTCTGCGCAGAGCGGATGATGCGCTGCAGCCTGGCCTTGTCCTTGGCAGTGGCTGCAGCGTACCGGAGGGTGATGGAGGAGCAGAGGATGGACTCAACGATGGCAGTGTAGAACTGCACCATCATTTTCTTTGGCAGGTTGAATTTCCTCAGCTGCCTCAGGAAGAACATCCTCTGCTGGGCCTTCTTTGTGATGGAGCTGATGTTCAGCTCCCACTTGAGGTCCTGGGAAATGATGGAGCCCAGGAAGCGGAAGGACTCCACAGCGTCGACGGGGGAGTCACACAGGATGAGAGGGGGGTGGGGCTGCATTCTTTCTGAAGTCCACAACCATCTCCACTGTCTTCAGAGCGTTGAGCTCCAGGTTGTTCTGGCTGCACCAGGTCACCAGGTGGTCAGTCTCCCACCTGTAGGCGGACTCGTCCCCACCAGAGATGAGTCCAATGAGGGTGGTGTCATCCATGAACTTCAGGAGCTTGACGGACTGGTGACTGGAGGTGCAGCTGTTGGTGTACAGGGAGAAGAGCAGCGGGGAAAGAACGCAGCCTCGGGGGGAACCGGTGCTGATGGTCCGAGAGCCTGAGACGTGTTTCCCCAGCTTCACGTGCTGCTTCCTGTCATTCAGGAAGTCTGTGATCCACCTGCAGGTGGAGTCGGGCACATGCAGCTGGGAGAGCTTGTCCTGCAGCAGAGACGGGTGATGGCGTTGAAGGCAGAGCTGAAGTCCACAAACAGGATCCTGGCGTAGGTTCCTGGAGTCCAGATGCTGGAGGATGTGGTGGAGGGCCATGTTGACAGCACCGTCTACAGACCTGTTGGCTCTGTAGGCGAACTGCAGAGGGTCCAGGAGTGGGTCAGTCAGGGTTTTGAGGTGGGACAGGACCAGGCGTTCAAAAGACTTCATGACCACAGAGGTCAGGGCGACGGGCCTGTAGTCACTGAGTCCTGTGATCCTGGGTTTCTTGGGGACGGGGATGATGGTGGAGGCCTTGAAGCAGGCTGGAACGTGGCATGTCTCCAGGGAGGTGTTGAAGATCTCAGTGAACACCAGAGACAGCTGATCAGCACAGTGCTTCAGGGTGGAGGGGGAGACTGAGTCCGGGCCGCTGCTTTGTGGGGGTTCTGTTTTTTAAACAGTCTGTTGACGTCCCTCTCCAGAATAGTGAGGGTCGTCACTGGGGAGGGCGGTGGTAGAGAGGCGTGAGCTCCTGATGGACTGGGGGGGGGGGGGAGGGAATGGTTTGTGGCTGGCTGATGGGCCTGTGGGGGATGGTGTCAGGACTGCTCCATTGTCTATCAAAGCGACAGTAGAACTCGTTCAACTCATCTGCTAGACAGAGGTCGTTTCATGGCGTGGGGGGTTTTCGGCTTGTAGCTGGTAATCTGCCTGAGCCCTCTCCAGACAGAAGCAGAGTCACTTGCTGATAGTTTCCCAGTGCAGCGCGTGGAACGGCGTGATCAGCCCCACTGATTGTGGTGTAGCAGTGGTCCAGAATGATCTTCTCTCTAGTAGGGCATTTAATAAACTGTCTGTATTTAGGGAGTTCGTGGCTGAGTTTACCTTTGTTAAAGTCCCCAAGGACAATAACTAAGGAGTCCGGGTAGGTCCGCTCCACACACCGTATCTGCTCGGCGAGTGTCCGCTGTGCGTCCTGCGCGTTGGCCTGCGGCGGCATGTAAACACCGACCAGGATGAATGAAGCGAACTCACGCGGGGAGTAGAAGGGTTTGAGGTGGATGATCAGGGATTCCAGGTCCGGCGAACAGTGCTGTAGAATCACTGTTACGTCGTTACACCAGCCGTTGTTGGAGTAGAAGCAGATTCCTCCGCCCTTCGTCTTGCCGGAGAGCTCCGTGTCGCGTATCGATCCACTGAGCCAGGTCTCCGTGAAGCATAGAACGGAGGAGGAAGAAAAGTCTACACTAGAGAGAGAGAGTCATGTGACCATGTTTACACTAGAGAGAGAGTCATGTGACCATGTTTACACTAGTGAGAGAGTTATGTGACCATGTTTACACTAGTGAGAGAGTCATGTGACCATGTTTACACTAGTGAGAGAGTCATGTGACCATGTTTACACTAGAGAGAGTCATGTGACCATGTTTACACTAGAGAGAGAGTCTTGTGACCATGTTTACACTAGTGAGAGAGTCATGTGACCATGTTTACACTAGTGAGAGAGTCATGTGACCATGTTTACAGTAGTGAGAGTCATGTGACCATGTTTACACTAGAGAGAGAGAGTCATGTGACCATGTTTACACTAGTGAGAGAGTCATGTGACCATGTTTACACTAGTGAGAGAGTCATGTGACCATGTTTACACTAGAGAGAGAGTCATGTGACCATGTTTACACTAGTGAGAGTCATGTGACCATGTTTACACTAGTGAGAGTCATGTGACCATGTTTACACTAGAGAGAGAGTCATGTGACCATGTTTACACTAGAGAGAGAGTCATGTGACCATGTTTACACTAGAGAGAGAGTCATGTGACCATGTTTACACTAGAGAGTCATGTGACCATGTTTACACTAGTGAGAGTCATGTGACCATGTTTACACTAGTGAGAGAGTCATGTGACCATGTTTACACTAGAGAGTCATGTGACCATGTTTACACTAGAGAGTCATGTGACCATGTTTACACTAGTGAGAGAGTCATGTGACCATGTTTACACTAGAGAGAGAGTCATGTGACCATGTTTACACTAGAGAGTCATGTGACCATGTTTACACTAGAGAGTCATGTGGCCATGTTTACACTAGAGAGAGAGTCATGTGACCATGTTTACACTAGAGAGTCATGTGACCATGTTTACACTAGTGAGAGAGTCATGTGACCATGTTTACACTAGAGAGAGAGTCATGTGACCATGTTTACACTAGAGAGTCATGTGGCCATGTTTACACTAGTGAGAGAGTCATGTGACCATGTTTACACTAGTGAGAGTCATGTGACCATGTTTACACTAGTGAGAGTCATGTGACCATGTTTACACTAGAGAGAGTCATGTGACCATGTTTACACTAGAGAGAGAGAGTCATGTGACCATGTTTACACTAGTGAGTCATGTGACCATGTTTACACTAGTGAGTCATGTGACCATGTTTACACTAGTGAGTCATGTGACCATGTTTACACTAGTGAGTCATGTGACCATGTTTACACTAGAGAGAGAGAGTCATGTGACCATGTTTACACTAGTGAGTCATGTGACCATGTTTACACTAGAGAGAGAGTCATGTGACCATGTTTACACTAGTGAGTCATGTGACCATGTTTACACTAGTGAGAGAGTCATGTGACCATGTTTACACTAGAGAGAGAGAGTCATGTGACCATGTTTACACTAGAGAGAGAGTCATGTGACCATGTTTACACTAGAGAGTCATGTGACCATGTTTACACTAGAGAGTCATGTGACCATGTTTACACTAGTGAGAGAGTCATGTGACCATGTTTACACTAGAGAGAGAGTCATGTGACCATGTTTACACTAGAGAGAGAGTCATGTGACCATGTTTACACTAGTGAGAGTCATGTGACCATGTTTACACTAGTGAGAGTCATGTGACCATGTTTACACTAGTGAGAGAGTCATGTGACCATGTTTACACTAGAGAGAGAGTCATGTGACCATGGTTACACTAGAGAGAGTCATGTGACCATGTTTACACTAGTGAGAGTCATGTGACCATGTTTACACTAGTGAGAGAGTCATGTGACCATGTTTACACTAGTGAGAGAGTCATGTGACCATGTTTACACTAGTGAGAGAGTCATGTGACCATGTTTACACTAGTGAGAGAGTCATGTGACCATGTTTACACTAGTGAGAGAGTCATGTGACCATGTTTACACTAGTGAGAGAGTCATGTGACCATGTTTACACTAGTGAGAGTCATGTGACCATGTTTACACTAGTGAGAGAGTCATGTGACCATGTTTACACTAGAGAGAGTCATGTGACCATGTTTACACTAGTGAGAGAGTCATGTGACCATGTTTACACTAGTGAGAGAGTCTTGTGACCATGTTTACACTAGTGAGAGAGTCTTGTGACCATGTTTACACTAGTGAGAGAGTCATGTGACCATGTTTACACTAGTGAGAGAGTCATGTGACCATGTTTACACTAGTGAGAGAGTCATGTGACCATGTTTACACTAGTGAGAGAGTCATGTGACCATGTTTACACTAGTGAGTCTTGTGACCATGTTTACACTAGTGAGAGAGTCATGTGACCATGTTTACACTAGTGAGAGAGTCATGTGACCATGTTTACACTAGTGAGAGTCATGTGACCATGTTTACACTAGAGAGAGAGTCATGTGACCATGTTTACACTAGAGAGAGAGTCATGTGACCATGTTTACACTAGTGAGTCATGTGACCATGTTTACACTAGTGAGAGAGTCATGTGACCATGTTTACACTAGTGAGAGTCATGTGACCATGTTTACACTAGAGAGAGTCATGTGACCATGTTTACACTAGAGAGAGAGTCGAGTGACCATGTTTACACGAGAGAGTCATGTGACCATGTTTACACTAGTGAGTCGTGACCATGTTTACACTAGTGAGAGTCATGTGACCATGTTTACACTAGAGAGTCATGTGACCATGTTTACACTAGAGAGTCATGTGACCATGTTTACACTAGAGAGTCATGTGACCATGTTTACACTAGAGAGTCATGTGACCATGTTTACACTAGTGAGAGTCATGTGATCATGTTTACACTAGTGAGAGTCATGTGATCATGTTTACACTAGAGAGTCATGTGACCATGTTTACACTAGAGAGAGAGTCATGTGACCATGTTTACACTAGTGAGAGTCATGTGACCATGTTTACACTAGTGAGAGTCATGTGACCATGTTTACACTAGAGAGTCATGTGACCATGTTTACACTAGAGAGAGTCATGTGACCATGTTTACACTAGTGAGTCATGTGACCATGTTTACACTAGAGTCATGTGACCATGTTTACACTAGTGAGAGTCATGTGACCATGTTTACACTAGTGAGTCATGTGACCATGTTTACACTAGTGAGAGTCATGTGACCATGTTTACACTAGTGAGTCATGTGACCATGTTTACACTAGTGAGTCATGTGACCATGTTTACACTAGTGAGAGTCATGTGACCATGTTTACACTAGTGAGAGTCATGTGACCATGTTTACACTAGTGAGTCATGTGACCATGTTTACACTAGTGAGTCATGTGACCATGTTTACACTAGAGTCATGTGACCATGTTTACACTAGTGAGAGTCATGTGACCATGTTTACACTAGTGAGAGTCATGTGACCATGTTTACACTAGAGTCATGTGACCATGTTTACACTTATTGGTCTCACTACACACAGACAGACACACACAGTTTTATCTGGATTCTTTTTTATTTTATTGGCTAAACTAGTTTTTCCACCTCCATGAAGCTCTAATTTCCATTCCAAGTACATGAATAAATACTTATGCACATCATATTTATGTTTTTTTTATACGTTTATTTTTGGGTATTTAATAAATGTTCTGTTGTGTCCTCAGACCAGCACCCAGACGACACCCACTGATAAAACTACACCTGACAAACCTAAAGCCACCACCACTAAAGCCCCTCCATCTAAAGCCCCTCCCACTAAAGCCCCGCCCCCTAGAGCAGCTGCTGGCAGGACCCGAGCCTCCGGTAAACAGGAAGCTGCTCTTGTGGGTAAAACTCCAACGAGAGCGTCTTTAAGGTCCGCTGGGCAGAACACCTCCGACTCCACGCCGACCTCTGGCCATACGAGGAGCCGGAGAGGGGGGAGGAAGGGGGAGAGAGAGGAGGAGGAGGAGGTGGTGAAGAAAGAGGAGGAGGAGGTGAAGAAAGAGGAGGAGGAGGAGGAGGAGGAGGAGGAGACAGAAGAGAAGGTGGAGGTGAGACGTTTTTTATGCGTTTGTTTAATTCAGTTAAAGTTTAACTTCAGTGAAATTTCATTCATAACTTTATCCCGTTGACCTTTGACGCTCCTATTTAATGAATTCATAATTATTTTTAATTATTTAATTTCAGTATACTTATGTTCATTTAAGGTTAAAATAAAGAATCTTTTCAGTTCTTTGTTCGTTTACGTCGGACCTTTTAAAAATGTTGTCAGGTCGACACCGAGCAGCTCAAGGAGACGACCCCTGCTGTGACCTCCTCAGGTAGAACACACACACACACACACACACACACACACACACACACACACACACACACACACACACACACACAGACGGAGCTAATAACTGGTGTTTATTTTCTCAGTGAGCACGGAGCTGAAGAGCACAGAGGCGAAAGAGACGTCCAAGAACGAGGGAGGACGGAGAGACGAGGAGGAGGCGAGGGGGGAGGAGTCATCGGAGAAGCAAGGAGTCAAGAGGAGGAGAGACAAGAAGGAAACGAAGCAGGACGACGGCGAGGGAAAGAAAGAGGAGACGACGGCGTCGGAGAGGAAAGGAGCGAAGCAAAAGAAAGAGGAGGAGAAACAGGATGTGGAGGGAGAAGGAGGAGCAAAGACTAAAGAGACGGAGGAAGAGGAGAAGTCATCGGAGAGCCGAGGAGTCAAGAGGAGGAGGGACGAGAAGGAATCGAAGCAGGACGACGAGGAGGGAGCGAAGGGAAGGGAAGAGGAGGAGAAACGGAGGAAGACTAAGCTGGATGAAGGACAAACAAAGACATCGCAGGGCCGAGGGATGAAGACGAGGAGAGCAGAGAAGAAGGAAGAGAGGAAACCAGAACAAGGTGGCAGTGAAGGAAAGAAGGAGGAGAGAATGAGGAGAGAAGAGAAGGAGGAAGAGAAGAAACCAGAACAAGGTGGCAGCGAAGGAAAGAGGGAGGAGAGGAGGGAAGAGAAGGAGGAAGAGAGGGAGGAAGAGAGGAAAACAGAACAAGGTGGCAGCGAAGGAAAGAAGAAGAAGAGGACGAGGAGGGAGTCGAGAAGAACAGAGGAGGAAGAGAAGAAGCCAGAACAAGGAGGCAGAGAAGGAAAGAAAGAGGGGAGGACGAAGAGAGAAGAGAAGGAGGAAGAGAATAAACCAGAACAAGGTGGCAGTGAAGGAAAGAAGAAGGAGGAGAGGACGAGAAGAGAGACAAGGTCTGAGAGCGAGGGAAGGAAAAGAACGAGGGAAAAGGAGGAGCAGCTGAAAACTAAGAGTGACGGAGAGGAAAGGAGAGAAGCAGACGGGAAGGAGGAGACGACGACAACGACGATGGAGAAGGAGGAGGCGACGATGATGATGAAGAAGGTGAAAGATGTGGTGGTGGTGATGATGAAGAAGGAGAAGGAGGCGACGATGATGAAGAAGAAGAAAGAGGAGGAGAAGAAAACCGGAGGGAGCAAAGGGATGAAGACGAGGAGAGCAGAGAAAGGGGAAGAGAAGAAGAAAAAGCAGGAGGAGACGGTAAAGGAGAAGACGTCTGAGGAAGAGGAGGAGGAGGAAGAGGAGAAGGGAGAGGTGAACGAGGAGGTGAAGATGCTTTGTTGTTTCTATTGTAGAATGAAATGTCAGTTTTGAGTTCATAACTTTGAAACTATTTGGACTAATGACTCCAAATTTGCAACATATGTGTACATCGCATCCTGTAACATGCACGAGAAATATGGTGCAATTTCAACACTAGGGGGCGCCACAGTAACGCTGCAAATGTGGGCTTTTTTGTCATTTTTTGCCGTTTTCAACATTAGTATTTTTACAAACTCGTCCTAGAATAGTTATGTGATCGACTTCCAGTCTGTTCAAGAATGATCTCAAGACCCTCATGAGCTTTAGTTGTGCTAATTGCGCTCTTTCGGTGAACGGCCTCGACGTGGCGTGGACACAAAGACACGCCCATTTGGTGCGGTTCGCTATGTTATAGACAGCTGTTGTAACTCCCAGGTACATCATGCAATCCGCCCAAAACTTGTCATGCATGATGCCGGTCCAGGCCTGAGCACATGTACATGAAGACATTATCACTTTGTCATAGCGCCGCCTACTGGCGAAAGGAAATGAGCTTGCAGCTTTAATTGATATTCTTCCTGCTTGTTGTGCAGCAACAGCGCCGCCTGGCGGCCAAGAGGGAAAGTCTGCTGAAGTCTCTGAGAGGTCTGCTGAAGGACGAGAGAGGAGTGAAGAGGAGGGAGACGATGAAGAGCGCCCGGTGAGCAACACAAAACACACTCATTGACTCATTGCAGGAGGGAGAGGAGGCGTCGCATGTTCTCATTGCCACCGCTCCACAGGATCGTGGAGGCGAAGAAGAGGAGGAGTCAGACGGCGTCGGAGAAGAAGAGTTCGATGGGCGGGAAGTCGAAAGATAAGGAAACGACAACGGAGGTGAAGCGGAGAGGAGGCGCCAGAAGAGGAGGAGGAGGAGGAGACGAGGAGGAGGAGCAGAGGACTAAGATGGACGTGAGAAAAGAGAAGGAGAGCGAGCAGAAGACGGAGGACAAGAAGGTGGAGGAAAAGGAGACGGAGGACAAAAAGGCGGAGGAGAGCGTGAAGGAGAAGAAGGACGAGAGGAAAATCATCGGGAAGATCGTAAAAGCAACGTCTGGGGGAGGAGCCAAGGTCCAGGTGAAGACCATCATGGGAGGAATGGCGGCGACGATGGCGGCGGAAGAGAGGAAGAAGAAAGAGGAGAGGGCGGGCAGAGAAGAAAAGGTAGAAGACAAGAAGAAGAGTTCAGGGAAAGTGAAGCGACGCAAGGAGAGAAAGCCTGAGAAAGACAAGAACGCCACGGAGGAAGAGACGCCGCCGAAGAAGAACGAAGACGAGCAGAAGGTGAAGAAAGAAGGTGAGGCGGAAAGAGTAGCAACGGGCGAACAGAAGAAGGAGAGGAAGAGCGGTAAAACCACGGAAGAGCCGTCGGAGCAGAAGTACGAAGACGAGACGAAACCACCGAAGAAGAGGAGTGACAAAGCGGCCGAGGAGGCGGAGTCAGAGAGCGGCTCGTCAGGCGGCGGGAAGCCGGAGAAGAAGAGCGCCGCCATGACGCTGACGGACTCCACGCTGCACCGGATCCACGGAGACATCCGAATCTCTCTGAAGACAGACAACCCCGTGAGACACGCTTCCTCTTTATACCGCAAACATGTTGTTGTTGTTGTTTATCTCATGTCACACGAAGACACAAAATATATCATCATAAATAAACAGTGTATAAGTGCATAAGAACAATAGAATAACACTCATTACATACAATACAACAGCAATGACAGTCGGGTAAATACAACTAAAATAGAGTAAAACAACAGAATGGAAACCAGGTGAAAGGTATACGGCGCCCCCTGGTGGCCGGAGGTGGGTCTCGTGGTGTGGGCGTGTCCTTAACCCTTCTCTCTGTCTTCCAGGACATCAGGAAGTGTCTGCTGGCGTTGGATCAGCTCAGTATGGTTTACGTGACGTGTAAACACGTCCAGAGGCACAGCGAGCTCGTGTCCACACTCAGAAAGGTACGCGAGTACACGCGAGTACACGCGAGTACGCACTAGTACGCGGTCTGTAGTAACACTCCTCTCTGCGCAGCTGCGGTACTACAAGGCGAGCCAGGCCGTCATGGACAAGGCGGCCATGTTGTACAGCCGCTTCAAGAACGCCTTCCTGGTGGGGGAGGGGGAGGAGGTGGTGAGCGCCGCCTTCCTGCGCTCGCTGCTGGAGGAGAAGGAGAGGGAGGAGGCGCAGCGGGCGGAGAGGCAGAAGGGGGAGGAGCCTCTGCAGGAGGCGACGGGGGAGGAGCCTCTGCAGGAGGCGACGGGGGAGGAGCCTCTGCAGGAGGCGGAGGGGAGGAGCGACCGAGGAGAGGAAGAGGAGGCGAAAATAGAAATCGGTGAGTAAATTAAGAAGAACGTTTTGTTTCGTGGTCACATGACTGCTGGTCTCATGACTGCTGGTCACATGACTGCTGGTCACATGACGTCATAGTTTCACCGAGGAGCTCAGAGTTTAATGTTTTTAACAATCTGATTAAAGTGAATGGTTTCTTTGAGGAGAGCTTTTAAATGTAGAATAAAATGTAGTCTGTTTTTGTTTTTTGAAACTGTAATTATTATTTATATTTATTTTATTACATAAACTAATTTACATTTTTATGTTTTAACTTATTACAATTATTTTATTATCATATTATATTATATTATATATTATATATTATTTGTTTTAATACAACCATTGTTTGTTGTTTGTGTTGTCTCTCCCCCACACACAGCTCCAGTGGACTGTCCCTGAAGGTTCTGTGTTTTTGAAGCAGCCTGGACTGAACCAACTCCAATCTGAGGGGTGTGGACCAAGACACCCCCCCTGCGCCCCGCATTAACAATGACACACACACACCTGTACATTACCTGATTATTTATTACCTGTTGTAGATTAAAGGATGTCGATATCAAACAGAGTTTCACACCTGAGCAGCGTTCGTCTAATGAAGAGTTCACCTGGAGGTTGTTGCGTCACCCTCACCTGAGGAGCGTCAACCCTCACCTGAGGAGCGTCAACCCTCACCTGAGGAGCGTCAACCCTCACCTGAGGAGCGTCAACCCTCACCTGAGGAGCGTCAACCCTCACCTGAGGAGCGTTACCACTCACCTGAGGAGCGTCAACCCTCACCTGAGGAGCGTCAACCCTCACCTGAGAAACGTTACCACTCACCTGAGAAACGTTACCACTCACCTGAGGAGCGTTACCACTCACCTGAGGAGCGTCAACCCTCACCTGAGGAGCGTTACCACTCACCTGAGGAGCGTTACCACTCACCTGAGGAGCGTCAACCCTCACCTGAGGAGCGTCAACCCTCACCTGAGGAGCGTCAACCCTCACCTGAGGAGCGTTACCACTCACCTGAGGAGCGTTACCACTCACCTGAGGAGCGTCAACCCTCACCTGAGGAGCGTCAACCCTCACCTGAGAAACGTTACCCCTCACCTGAGAAACGTTACCACTCACCTGAGGAGCGTTACCACTCACCTGAGGAGCGTCAACCCTCACCTGAGGAGCGTTACCACTCACCTGAGGAGCGTTACCACTCACCTGAGGAGCGTCAACCCTCACCTGAGGAGCGTTACCACTCACCTGAGCAGCGTTAACCCTCACCTGAGGAGCGTCAACCCTCACCTGAGAAACGTTAACCCTCACCTGAGGAGCGTTACCACTCACCTGAGGAGCGTTAACCCTCACCTGAGGAGCGTTAACCCTCACCTGAGGAGCGTTAACCCTCACCTGAGAAACGTTAACCCTCACCTGAGGAGCGTTAACCCTCACCTGAGGAGCGTTAACACTCACCTGAGGAGCGTTACCACTCACCTGAGGAGCGTTACCACTCACCTGAGGAACGTTACCACTCACCTGAGGAACGTTACCATTCACCTGAGGAACGTTAAGCCTCACCTGAGAAACGTTACCACTCACCTGAGAAACGTTACCACTCACCTGAGGAGCGTTACCACTCACCTGAGGAGCGTCAACCCTCACCTGAGAAACGTTAACCCTCACCTGAGCAGCGTTAACCCTCACCTGAGGAGCGTTAACCCTCACCTGAGGAGCGTTAACCCTCACCTGATGAGCGTTACCACTCACCTGATGAGCGTTACCACTCACCTGAGCAGCGTTAACCCTCACCTGAGGAGCGTTACCACTCACCTGAGGAGCGTTAACCCTCACCTGAGGAGCGTTAACCCTCACCTGAGGAGCGTTAACCCTCACCTGATGAGCGTTACCACTCACCTGAGGAGCGTTACCACTCACCTGAGGAGCGTTAACCCTCACCTGATGAGCGTTACCACTCACCTGAGGAGCGTTACCACTCACCTGAGGAGCGTTACCACTCACCTGAGGAGCGTTAAGCCTCACCTGAGAAACGTTACCACTCACCTGAGGAACGTTACCACTCACCTGAGGGGCATTAACCCTCACCTGAGGAACGTTACCACTCACCTGAGGAACGTTACCACTCACCTGAGGAGCGCTAACCCTCACCCTTCGTCATTTGGGCGCGCTGTACCTTTAAGAAGCCGACGTAGCCTTAACCTACCTCTGCTAATGTTTTTGAATGTTTCAGTAATAGTGCTTACAGTTATCATTAACACTCAAAACCTTCAACCAGGTGACGGGGCTGATGGGAAATGTAGTATTATTCAGAAATGTGCTTTAGCGCCGTTAAACCCGGCTTTAAAACCCTAAACTTTGAGCATTAACGATTCCATTGGAGGTTGGCTTCAGGCCTCGGTTGCCGGGCAGGATTGGTGCCTTGCTCAGCGGCAGCAGCCTCGTGAGGAGCTGCTCTTATAGAACTCTGGGCTGCAGAGCTTTTACTCAGTATGGTTCCTGTGACGCTGTGAGACGTTTGTTGTTGTTGCTGTTGTTGTGTTCACCGCATGGAGACTGAACCTGATTATTTGTTCCACATGTTGAAGATGTTTCGTGAATTAATAAAGAACCACAAATCATCTGCTTTTGTCTTCAGTGTGTTAGTGTGTCTGAACTCTTCTTGCTACTACTGAGTCATGCTAGCAGCTAGCTAGCTTTCTGTTGACGCTGGCCCACTGACCAATTAGTGCTGACGCCACCTTGCAGGCGCCTTTACGTCGTTTATACGTTCCCTCCATTCCTGGCTTTTCCAATCTTTCCAGACTGAGTAAACACACTGGAAGGTGACCTTGATGTGAGTTGTAATGTAAACCAGACTTCAGATGACGAGGTGGCCGAGTGGTTAAGGCGATGGACTGCTAATCCATTGTGCTCTGCACGCGTGGGTTCGAATCCCATCCTCGTCGCATCCCTTTAGTCCATGTCATCGTCATGCTCCATTGAGCCCAGATCCTCAGGACCGAAGCAACATGCAGTTTACATGTAAACACATGACGAGTGTCTACACAAAAATCACGCACTGCTGCATTTAAACTCTGAACAACAGGATCATTGCTGCAGCTGGAAGCAGAGCAACAGAGGAAGACAGGATCTGTGCAATGATAAAATAAGCTGATAATTAAATAATTATAATACATGTAGTGTATTTGTGAAAAACAATTCAATTATAAAATAGTCGGTTTGTTGAGAGAACCACTGGTCAACGGAGCCAGGCTGGACGTCAGCGACCACACTACACACGGCCTGACGGCGGCGCTAACCCAGTCTGGAACCCTGACCCTGCAGCAGCTGGTGGATGCAGTGGGGCCGGCACTGACCGACGCCCAAGCCCTGGGCTCTCTGCTGGGGCTGCAGTCTCTCCGGGTGGCGGGGAAGATCCTTGAGCTCTGGTCCCAGAGGCTGACAAGAAAAGACCGGCACCTCCTGATGGGCGACCCGACAGAAACAGTTTGGGCACTGCAGACAGACCCCAACCCGGACATCATCCTGAGCCCAGGGCTGGGAGAGAGGACCGGCTCTAGACTCTATACCGCAACTGCCTGAAGTGCATCCACCAGGCCGGACTGAGCAGCAGACCCCCCACTGTGTGGGCAAAGAAATGGGGACAGGATGGACCCAGCCCACAGTGGAGGATTCTATACAAAGCCCCCCTCAAAAAACAAACAGGCGGCCTCCAGTGGAGGATCTTACACGGTGCCGTCGCTTCCAACGCTTTTATTTCTGTTCTCAATCCAGCTGTTTTTAACAGGTGCCCATTTTGCAGAATGTGAGACAGTTTACCACGTTTTTACTGAGTGTAAGAGTCTCTTCTCTATTTTAACATAGATTTTGAACACGCTTTGGCGTTGTTTTTATTGAGAAGATTGTTATCCTGGGAGCAGGCGACAATAAAAGGTGTAAAAACAAGTGGCAGCTGCTCAACTTCCTCTCAGCCCAAACCATCACATCTCCGGTGGTTTGAAGAGCGATGGAGTTTTAAAAACGCACTGTGAGGTTTTTAACGGTCAGCTGTCTTTTACACATTTTCTTTTTAAGTAGTAAAACAAGTCTTTTATTCTACTTGTTTGTTATTTAGTACATTAACACTGTTTGTATTTGTAAACATTTTTGAAAATATATAAATAAAGTCAGAGGTGCCGCCCAGGGTACACGGCGTATACCCACTTATTGTTCACTCAGCATTGCTGTACCCACTTCTCAATCACCGCTGGTGCCTGGTGCGCGTTATTTAGCAGTGCCTGGGTTAGGGTTAGGGTCACAGGCGGTCCGGGTCCGGACCCAGTCGCCGTTGTCTGTGGACCCTGGACCGAAATCCAATTCTTATTTCCGAATTATTAACTGTTGATGGATCGTTTCTATTTCACCGGCGCAGCTTTTCCTGCCTTTGCGGCTCTCCGCCTTGTAAATCCTCTCACACACTCGACCAATCACATGTGTGTATTCCGGTAAGCCCCGCCCTCGACTCTTGTGCCATATTCACACACATGGAGCGACAGGAGAGAGATCAGATAGTTGAAAAAAGTAATTATTTCACTTGGCGCTCGCTTAACCAGAGCCTTTCACCAAGAATGGAGAGACTGTTATATGTTTATTATTCCCACAATCAGTTCAAGAGCAGTGCGACTCATGTTCAGCCATATTAAAATCAGCGATGTGAAGCGCCACTACGAGACAAAGCACACGGACCGACTCGCATCCGAAATTAAGGCACAGAAAAATAAACCTAAAGCCCAATATGATCAGAACCCTAACACATGAATTAATATGATCAGAACCCTAACACATGAATTAATATGATCAGAACCCTAACACATGAATTAATATGATCAGAACCCTAACACATGAATTAATATGATCAGAACCCTAACACATGAATTAATATGATCAGAACCCTAACACATGAATTAATATGATGACAGAACCCTAACACATGAATTAATATGATCAGAACCCTAACACATGAATTAATATGATCAGAACCCTAACACATGAATTAATATGATCAGAACCCTAACACATGAATTAATATGATCACAGAACCCTAACACATGAATTAATATGATCAGAACCCTAACACATGAATTAATATGATCAGAACCCTAACACATGAATTATTATGATCACAGAACCCTAACACATGAATTAATATGATCAGAACCATAACACATGAATTAATATGATCACAGAACCCTAACACATGAATTAATATGATCAGAACCCTAACACATGAATTAATATGATCAGAACCCTAACACATGAACTAATATGATCACAGAACCATAACACATGAATAAATATGATCAGAACCCTAACACATGAATTAATATGATCAGAACCCTAACACATGAATTAATATGATCAGAACCCTAACACATGAATTAATATGATCAGAACCCTAATACATGAATTAATATGATCACAGAACCCTAACACATGAATTAATATGATCAGAACCCTAACACATGAATTAATATGATCAGAACCCTAACACATGAATTAATATGATCAGAACCCTAATACATGAATTAATATGATCACAGAACCCTAACACATGAATTAATATGATCAGAACCCTAACACATGAATTAATATGATCAGAACCATAACACATGAATTAATATGATCAGAACCCTAACACATGAATTAATGTGATCAGAACCCTAACACATGAATTAATGTGATCAGAACCCTAACACATGAATTAATATGATCAGAACCATAACACATGAATTAATATGATCAGAACCCTAACACATGAATTAATATGATCAGAACCCTAACACATGAATTAATATGATCAGAACCCTAACACATGAATTAATATGATCAGAACCCTAACACATGAATTATTATGATCAGAACCATAACACATGAATTAATATGATCAGAACCCTAACACATGAATTAATATGATCAGAACCCTAACACATGAATTATTATGATCAGAACCATAACACATGAATTAATATGATCAGAACCCTAATACATGAATTATTATGATCACAGAACCCTAACACATGAATTAATATGATCAGAACCCTAATACATGAATTAATATGATCACAGAACCCTAACACATGAATTAATATGATCAGAACCCTAACACATGAATTAATATGATCAGAACCATAACACATGAATTAATATGATCAGAACCCTAACACATGAATTAATATGATCAGAACCATAACACATGAATTAATATGATCAGAACCCTAACACATGAATTAATATGATCAGAACCATAACACATGAACTAATATGATCAGAACCCTAACACATGAATTAATATGATCAGAACCCTAACACATGAATTAATATGATCAGAACCATAACACATGAATTAATATGATCAGAACCCTAACACATGAATTAATATGATCAGAACCCTAACACATGAATTATTATGATCAGAACCATAACACATGAATTAATATGATCAGAACCCTAACACATGAATTATTATGATCAGAACCATAACACATGAATTAATATGATCAGAACCCTAACACATGAATTAATATGATCAGAACCCTAACACATGAATTATTATGATCAGAACCCTAACACATGAATTAATATGATCAGAACCCTAACACATGAATTAATATGATCAGAACCCTAACACATGAATTAATATGATCAGAACCCTAACACATGAATTAATATGATCAGAACCCTAACACATGAATTAATATGATCAGAACCCTAACACATGAATTAATATGATCAGAACCCTAATACATGAATTAATATGATCACAGAACCCTAACACATGAATTAATATGATCAGAACCCTAACACATGAATTATTATGATCAGAACCATAACACATGAATTAATATGATCAGAACCCTAACACATGAATTAATATGATGACAGAACCCTAATACATGAATTAATATGATCACAGAACCCTAACACATGAATTAATATGATCAGAACCCTAACACATGAATTAATATGATCAGAACCCTAACACATGAACTAATATGATCAGAACCCTAACACATGAATTAATATGATCAGAACCCTAACACATGAATTAATATGATCAGAACCCTAACACATGAATTAATATGATCAGAACCATAACACATGAATTAATATGATCAGAACCCTAACACATGAATTAATATGATCAGAACCATAACACATGAACTAATATGATCAGAACCCTAACACATGAATTAATATGATCAGAACCCTAACACATGAATTAATATGATCAGAACCCTAACACATGAATTATTATGATCAGAACCATAACACATGAATTAATATGATCAGAACCCTAGCACATGAATTATTATGATCAGAACCATAACACATGAATTAATATGATCAGAACCCTAACACATGAATTAATATGATCAGAACCCTAACACATGAATTATTATGATCAGAACCCTAACACATGAATTAATATGATCAGAACCCTAACACATGAATTAATATGATCAGAACCCTAACACATGAATTAATATGATCAGAACCCTAACACATGAATTAATATGATCAGAACCCTAACACATGAATTAATATGATCAGAACCATAACACATGAATTAATATGATCAGAACCCTAACACATGAATTAATATGATCAGAACCATAACACATGAATTAATATGATCAGAACCCTAATACATGAATTAATATGATCACAGAACCCTAACACATGAATTAATATGATCAGAACCCTAACACATGAATTATTATGATCAGAACCATAACACATGAATTAATATGATCAGAACCCTAACACATGAATTAATATGATGACAGAACCCTAATACATGAATTAATATGATCACAGAACCCTAACACATGAATTAATATGATCAGAACCCTAACACATGAATTAATATGATCAGAACCCTAACACATGAACTAATATGATCAGAACCCTAACACATGAATTAATATGATCAGAACCCTAACACATGAACTAACTGACCAACACTGATGTTTACAGAGGAGAAATGAGCTGACACCAGTGGTTTAATAACCAGGTAAAGGCCCTCACACATTTCTCTTTGTAGATGACAAGAATATAATATCTTGGCTCTTTTGATTGACATCATTTGACGCCAGAATAAACTGAATTTGAAGCTGCATGACAATTCAGTTAAATTATTATTTCTAAAATTAACGACTTTATTTTATTCATTGAATTACTTTATATAGTCTGTAGGTATTATTAGATAATGTATTATCTATAATTATTCCAGTTAAATGGGAAATCTGTAATAATAAATATTGTAGATGTTAATTAATTTAACTTTATTGAATTTGAGAGTCATTTGTTGACACTATTCAGACGTTAAAACTGTTGGCTACTTCAATACATATAGCACAAAGTCATATAGCACAAATGTGTTGTAGTACTACTATGTGTTGTAATACTGTAATATGAGCACTTATTAATAAACCCAGCACTGGGTTGAGAGTCACTGTGGCTTTCATGGATATGTTGTAAAATGTATATATTTGTGTTCATTGTTAACTAGATATTGTTGTTTTGTAACACATTGTTTTTAATATATTGTTGAGTTATTTGAATGATGATATTCAATATTTGTGGTGATATTTGTATATATCTCAAGAGGTATGCTAAAATAGTGTTCAGCTGTTGAAAACCTTTTTTTCAGTTTTAGGACTTTGCACTTTTGAGTTTATCTAATTGGTTTTGATGTGTGGAAGAGGATGATTTGTGTTTTTAATTTAAAGTGAAACATGAACAAGGATGCATGGGCTAATTCAGTTTTGAAGTCATTTATTTAAATAAATGTTAAAACTGTGTTTGCCTCATGAATACATGTTATACTCATGCATCACACCACCTGTGTAGGACCAGTGATCTCTGCTCCAGGTGAAGTCATGTTAGTTTCATAATAGCACCACACTATGTTGTAAATGAGCTGTTCCAGGAGACAGTTTACAAAAGAAACTACTGTCTATATGACAACTTGCAAGGCGAGAGAATAGTTGTCCAATGTTGTGTGGAGGGAGGATAAGGAATAGTTCACTCAAGTTGCATAATTATGTAGTTGTCTCTTACCAGTCTGTGGGTCAGTATTGGGTCAGTAATTTCATAATCCTTATTCCATAAAGGTCAAGCAGCAGGAATCATGTGGCAATGTGTAAATAATACTAGGTGAATCATTTTTGGGTAAACTAAATAGAGTATGTCACTATTTATAAAAAGGGCGTTTATCCTTTGCTGTATGGGCTGCTTAAAAAAATGCAAAATTAAGAGTATTCCTACTTCTCTCTCTCTCCCTCTCCTCTCCCCCTCTATGTTGGGGGAGGGAACAGGAAACCCTGGAGGTGTGTTCTCTCTCTCCCTCCCTCCCTCTCGCTCTCCCTCTTCGCGGAAGAGAGAGAGCGCGCGCAGGAGGAAGGAGCAGGACTGACATCCCGTATCAATAACCTCAGAACCGGATCGATCAGGAGAACCGGATCGACCAGTGAGGAGAACCGGAAGCGGCCGCGCGTGTCTGCAGGTGTGCGCGTGTTGGTGCGCGTGAGAGGAAGGCATGGACCCGCGGTGCGCGTGAGTGGAAGCAGCGGACGTGAAGGAGGACCATGGCCCACGTAGGCACCGGCGCGGCCGCAGAGGAGGAGGTGCAGACACGTCACATGTTTATATTGTATTGTGTACATGTACATGCATGTACTGCACACAGATACTAGTACTAGTACTGCTCCTCATGTAATACATGTGTTTACTCATATTATCATCTATATGTGTGTGATGTAACCTGCTAATATACATATATATATATATATTTATATACACAGTTGCTTCATAATACATGTACATGTATTCTATGGCGGTGATGTACTTTATAATACTAAACTAACTAGTGTAGTATACACACATTCCTATAATACTACATGGGTTGATTTATATTCTTTAATTTAATATCTCCTCTATTATCATAGTAGTTTGTTATAATAACAGTTTCAGTCCTAAAGTGTGTACTCTTATATATTCTATGTGTACTCTTATATATTCTATGTGTACTCCTATATATTCGTATGTACTAAATTATGTAGTATTATAGTAGTAGTACATCCTCTGTCGTAATCAACTGTATATATTTTAAAAGTACCATCAGTCCGTTTATGTATATATATATAAATACATATAATTTATAGTTTCTTTATAAATACACACGTTTTCACAGTGAAACATGTATTTTCTGGGTCACAGATTGATCCTGTGTGGATCAATAATGTCAGCCAGTACAACCCAGTTGTCCTACTGGGAGTATTTCCATTAGATGCTACTTCACACGTATATATATATATATATATATATATATATATATATATATATATATATATATATATATATATATATAAACACAAAATGCTAATATGATATGAAGCAGTGCAATACTACTCATCTACCTCGTAGTATATGAATATATATAAAATAATATAATAGTATAACACTCATTCTTCATCATGAGTACTTTTATGCTTCGAGTACATTTCAGCTTATAGTTCTTTTACTTTTACAATGTCAGTGAGTACTTTTACTGTGGTATCAGTACTGTTCCTGAAGTAAAGCCCCACCCAGTGTAACAGCCTGTGCTGTGTAGTACTTTATGGTACTTTATGGTATCTTCATAATGAGTATTTATTGTACTCATTCAAGGCGTCTGTATATGCTGTCGTACTTCTGTGATAGCGTCTCCATGGTGACGCGCCTGTGTTTGTGTTTCTGCGACTCCTTAAGTCCACAGTACTTCCTGTGTACCTTTCCACGGTGTACAGTACACACTGGGTTTGTAGTACATGGGCATGTGTGTACAAGTATCTATTGTCTTGTGTATATTCTTATTTATTCAGTCGCTTTTTAAAAGATTTGTTTGAGCTGAAGAGATACAGAAATACTCAACAAAAGAGGAGATAAAAGAGGTTTTTCTGTGATCCGGGTCCAGTCCAGGTGGTTCAGGTCCAGGTGGTCCAGGTGGTTCAGAGGGTTCAGGTCCAGATGGTTCAGGTTTAGGTGGTTCAGGTCCTCTAGGTGCAGGTGGTTCAGTTGGTTCATGGGGTTCAGGTCCAGGTGGTTCAGGTGGTTCAGGTTCAGGTCGTCCAGGTCCAGGTGGTTCAGGTGGTTCAAGTTGAGGGGGTTCAGGTCCAGGTGGTTTAGGTTCAGGTGGTTCAGGTCATCCTGGTGCAGGTGGTACAGGTGGTTCAGGGGGTTCAGGTCCAGGTGGTTAAGGTCCAGGTGGTTCAGGTGGTCTAGGTTCAGGTGGTTCAGGTCCAGGTGGTCCAGGTCCAGGTGGTCCAGGTCCAGGTGGTTAAGGTCCAGGTGGTTCAGGTGGTCAGGGGGTTCAGGTCCAGGTGGTTCTGGTCCAGGTAGTCCAGGTCCAGGTGGTCCAGGTCCAGGTGGTTAAGGTCCAGGTGGTTCAGGTGGTCTAGGTTCAGGTGGTTCAGGTCCAGGTGGTTCAGGTGCAGCTGATACTTTCAGGTCTCTGCTTGTGTTGCGGTTTATGTAAACAGAGGATCAGGTTTCATGCAACAAACAAACACAACGTGAGGTTTTGAATGAGAGGATTTCTCTCTGGAGCTCAAACCCAATAATTAAAATCCAGAATCCAAACTCCCACATGAGTCTCCATGTTTCTAGTGGAGGTTCCACATCCTGGTGCACACGGTTCACACTGGGAGTGGCCCAGTAGACTTCGGTCTGGAGGAGGGTTGAGTGTCTTTATGAGGCTCTCAGGATTAAGGTGTAGCAACACGTGCTCCGGGAGGTTCAGAGGCCTGCAAATCAGGTCCTGAAGGGAAGGATTGGAAAGGGGTTCTTGTGACGGTAGCTTGAGGTTCTTTTGGAGGTTTCATGGATCCGTCCACTTTTTTAAAGGTTCTCGAGGTGGACAATCTATATGTAGTTTGATGAGGTTTTAGGGCGCCACCAAGGGGTCGTAGGAGGTCCCAATAAGCCCATGAACGGGCGAGAAGCGTCTCCGGAGAGGTTCAAGATGAGTGCAGGTCCGAGGTTCTCTTAAGACGCGAGATGTATCTCGTGGGTTTCGAGGTTTCTCGTTTCAAAGGTTTGTCTTTGAGGAGGTTTTAGGAAAAAAGGTTCAGTGAGGTGGATCTGGATGAAAGATTCTTTGGGCCTTCTTCTTGGGGTCAGAAGGCTTTTTGACATGGTCCTCGAGGGGTCCTATAGGGGTCCGAAGTGGTTCAGGAGGGCGGTTCCACAGATTAAGTCAAGGTTCTCCCAGTTGCTATGCAGATCGTGCAGATGGTCTAGATGTTTCCGTGTGGCTGGAGAGATCCCTGATGCTTTTGATGTCTTTGCAGATCCTGAAGGGGTTCAAGAGGTCAAAGGATCTGTGCAGGTTGTTTGAAGTGGTCCCATGAGTCTTTGTGGAGGTTCTGGAGGTCCATCAGGGGCCCCTAACAGATTTCTGAACGTCCTTGAGGAGGTTTAAAGGGATGCGATGAGCTTTTCTAGGGGTCTCATGGGGTTTAAGGGCCCTGCCGGGGGTTTCAGGCAGATGACATTGGAGGATGTGTTCAGGTTCCGGGTATTGAGGCCGTCCCGCGTCCGACAGACGTTCCTCTGTCAGCCGAACTCATCACATTACTGAGGAATCTCAGCTGACTTGGGTTGAGCGGTGAGGAATGTGGTGCAAGAGACTTGAACGCAGAGGAATCGTGGTCCACGATGAAGAGAGTAGAGTAGGACCTCTTCTCCTCTGCTGTTGAGTCACATGTTCTGTTCTGATTGGAATGCAGATAAAACCAGAGAAAATGTTTATCCTGCTTCTTGTTGGCCACTCGCCAACTCAGTAGTTTTCTACTGAATGGTTCTGCAAATCCACAGATTAGAACCAGATTTACAGATATCGGACGAAGACCTTTCAGACGTTTAAGCTACAAGACGTTGGTGATTTTGGAGATTGAGTCGTTTTCAAGAGATATTGTGGTTCTCCAGGACTTTTCTTTGTTTGGGGTTCTAGATGTACTCAGAGATGCGTTTGTGTTTTCTCAACGAGGTGAACAGGTTTGAAGGGTCGATGAAGAAGTACTTTCAGATGCTGGATATGAAGAGGATCTCAAGATTCTCAGGGTTTCTAGAGGGTTCAGATGTCTTGGAGGAGGTTTGGGTCAGTATCCGGTCCCTTTGAAGGGGTTCCTCAGACCTCTGTGGAGGTTTGAGAGTCTCTCAGCCTCCTTGAGGGTTGTTGCTGCTTCAGTGTGTCTGTAACGGGACACGGTGTGTCGGTCCTGACTAATTCATGAGTCACAAGAGAGTTTTCTCTGACCTGGACCTCCACTCGTGTGTCACATCATCCAGTCAATAACGAATAAGAAACCAACAGAAGAGACCCGTGATCGTCAAACAAAATCCTGCCTTCTGCTTCTGCGTCTAAATAGAGTCTTTACAAAAAGCCTCTTGGATCAGCTGTTTCTTCTTTTTATGAAGATCTTATGGACCATGATGCATTGCTGCAGATCAAACATGCAACACACACATTCCTGCAGCAGGAATAAGAATCCAGAGACATCAGATATATGTTTGGAATGCAGTATTTTCACAGTACTTTTCACTGCAGTAAAGGACCTGACTACTTCCTGCACCTGCGGTGTTACAGAACATCTTATGAAACACCCGGCGTGTCTCTTTTACGAGTCTTTTGAGTTGTGATTTAAGGTGCTGGGAGGTCTGGTTCTCCAGCATTCGTCTATATAATAACACACACACACACAGCGGCAGCTCGAGGTGTTTGTGTGGAAAGCTGTGAGGGAGAGAGCATCTGTTTCTCTGGAGGAGAGAGAGAGAGAGAGTGTGAAGAGAGGACGAGTGAGAGAGCATCTGTTTGGATTCTCACTCGTCCTCCATCTTGACTTCCTCCCATGACGTCACCTTCTGTTTCACCTCAAAGAGCGGGGGCGGAGCCATGGAGCCTTCTGAGAGTACTTCCTGTGGTTCATGACCATATTTGGACTTAGGTCTATAGAGGACCAGGACTACACTGAGGTCTATAG
>NC_136591.1:42291036-42311036 GCF_910589615.1 Taurulus bubalis | reverse complement strand
TAGTAGTGTATTTGTAATTATCACAATGTGTACTGCAGAGCCCGACTTCTACTGCTGCTTTTGATGATGTTCACCACCACTGATGTTCACCACCACTCAGTACTTTTACTGTGTGTGTGTGTGTGTGTGTGTGTGTGTGTGTGTGTGTGTGTGTGTGTGTGTGTGCAGGTGGAAGCTCAGCATATACCACGCTCTGGGCTACAGCAGCATCCTGGTGATGCAGGCGACGATGACCTTTGAGCACCGAGACATTCAGGCTGCCATGACGACCATCAAGGA
Source organism: Taurulus bubalis (assembly GCF_910589615.1). Lineage (NCBI taxonomy): Eukaryota > Metazoa > Chordata > Actinopteri > Perciformes > Cottidae > Taurulus > Taurulus bubalis. The sequence goes on along the minus strand of NC_136591.1, from coordinate 42,310,757 downwards.
GGCGCTGCAGACCTGTCAGAGGTGAGTCTCCTCTAGCGCCACCACCAGGCCGTCTCCTCTAGCGCCACCACCAGGCCGTCTCCTCTAGCGCCACCACCAGGCCGTCTCCTCTAGCGCCACCACCAGGCTAACTAACAACTGTCATCCCGCTGTTGGAGCTGCACACTGTGTTTATGGGATTTATTATTGATATTATTATGTTATTTGACAAAACTATTTTAATATGACAAAATTAATTAATTTGACAAAAATATTTAAATTTGACAAAAATATTTGAATTTAAAAAATAGATTTATTTGATTACGTTTATGTTATTTTACTGCATCATTTTTATTTAAAACAAATATTCAAATTTACAAAATTATGTTATTTCACAATTATTTCATTTTACAAAACTATTTTTTTTGACAAAATTATTCTTATTGTACTAAATACTTATTGTACAAATTCATATTGTACAAAATGATGTTATTTGACAAAGTTATTTTATTTGACCATGAATCTCCACCTTTACGTGGTGGATGAGTTTGAGTGGCTCAGGGATCCTGGGAGCCATGTTGTTACCTCGCCCGGACCAGGGAGCCAGACCCAGGAGAGAGCTTTCTGGCGAGTGTCTGGTGGCTGGGCCATCGCCCATTGGGCCCAGTCGGGCTCAGCCCGTAGAAACCACCCTGTGGACTCCCCACCCTGTGGACAAGCATCGTGGTCGGGTGCTATGTATGTACTGGGCGGCGGGCACTAGCTAGATATAGATGGGCTCACCTCCACGCATATCACTGTCCCCGGAACCAAGCTCCTGGAGAAGGGTTGGAATTTGTCCTTTTCTGGACTTAAGAGTATCCGGCCTTCTTGGAGTCGATGGGAGGTTCCTGGAAAGGGCGCTGCCTGCCGACTCCATAGTTCTCCTGGGAGACATCTGAAGACTTGGGGGTGGTTGCACCCATATCCCTGGCAGAGGCCACTATGGTAGTCAAAAAGCTCCTTGGTGGCAAGGCGCCGGGAGGATGAGATTCTGAGATGCTGAAGGCGCTGGACATTGTTGGGCTGTCTTGGCTGACACGCCTCTTCAATGTCGCATGGGGGTCAGGAACATGGACTGATGACGGTGGTGGATCCCATCTTCATGGGGGGATTTCACCCAAATAGTAGCAAGAAAGAAAAGGTGGGGGCCGAAAAGAGCGAGTGACAGCATATAACCCGAATGTCAGTATGTATCCCCTGTGTCAGTCATGTTTAACTTAAGTTATTTTAATACAAAAATGCTATTATATTATATATCAAATCCTGGTCCTAGTCCTTAGGGGGTTTACATCATACTGGTCTACCCAGGAAAAGGGTCTCAAGGTCTGGGTACAAGTCAGTGACACTTGGGGAACAGTGACTGACGCTTGGGAAACAGTGACTGACACAGGGTAAACACAAGGGCTCAAATCTGGGTAAATATGCATGCCAAGAGACCCCTGGTGAACCAGACCCACCTCCGGAGCTCCTCCTGTAACCCGGCTCACACTCCGACCCCGTGGATGCACACTTAAGCACACCCCCTGAGTTAAATCCCATATTTCGCCAATTTAGAGTTTCGTGCCCCTGGTACTCCAGAATAAGAAATGACTGACATTTGGGAAGTAATGAGGGGAGGGGGGATTTCACCCAAATAGTTGCAAGAAAGAAAAGGCGTGGGCCGAGAAGAGCGAGGGACAGCAAACTCAAATGTCAGTATGTATCCCCTGTGTCAGTCATATTTAACTTAAGTTATTTTAATAAAAAAATACTATTATATATACATTATAATATTAATGTTGTAACATATCAGGGATCATACTGCCCAACTCTGGTATCAAACCAGCAACCACATGTTTATGGGACGAACACTTATCAGCTTGAGCTACAGAGGAGTGTTGAAATTCTTTCTCAGAAACTGCTATTTAGTTTAATTAATTTAATTAAAAAATATGGCCCCCAGGAACCTATCTTGAATATCAGTCAGAATGAATAAATGAGGCAAGATCGCCATCTAGTGGATCTTTTATTATATCACATGTTTTGACCCGAGTGTCAGTGCAGTTACCTAAATGTCGACACCCAATTGTCGTCGTATTGACATGCTGGTGCTTTTCCGACATGTCAGTTTGAAAGTCAATGGCAAGCGACCGACAATTGTGTGTAGTTCTCTTAACCCTCGCAAGACTACTGCAGGGGTCCTAGGAGTCCTGTAGGGCTCAGCCTTAGAGATAGAGTAAGGAGATGAGTTTCCGCTGTAGTGCTCGGCCTTAAAGATAGAGTAAGGAGATGAGTTTCCTCCGTAGGGCTCTTAGAGATAGAGTAAGGAGATGAGTTTCCTCTGTAGTGCTCAGCCTTAGAGATGTCCCTTTTCATCCAATTTTCAATAAAATAGTTATTATACATATAAACAAAAGACATGTTGGCATTTATTACACATCACAAACCTCTCAAACTAATATTTAATTCCTCCAAATAAGTACAATTAAACAAATGTCACATTTTGATCTGCCTCCAAACTCCAGCAGCTGTTGGAAGACTTGTTTTTGATCACAGTGCAGATAATTAATAATAAATAATAAATGCATGTCGTCACCTCTAACACCAAAGTGTTCCATCTTCTGCAGGTTCAGGAAGAAGAACTCTGTGATCGGGTCTCTGACCAGTCTGATCAGCAAGCAGTCCAAGCTGCAGGAAGGTACCGGCATGTCCCGCCCCCACACAGGTTGATTGACAGCTAGAGGTCAGCAGGAAGTCACTGAGCTGTTTGTGTGTTTGCAGAGGAGATGCACGCCGAGATCTGCTACGCCGAGTGTCTGCTGCAGAAAGCCATGCTGACTTTTGTGCAGGTGGGGACAGTTTACCTGTTTACCGCTTTACCTGTTTACACGTTTACCTGTTTACACGTTTTCCTGTTTACCGCTTTACCTGTTGAACATGTTCACCTGTTTACCGCTTTACCTGTTGAACATGTTCACCTGTTTACACGTTTACCTCTTTACCGCTTTACCTGTTTACACGTTTACCTGTTTACACGTTTACCTGTTTATACGTTTACATGTTTACCGCTTTACCTGTTTACCACTTTACCTGTTTACACGTTCACCTGTTTACCGCTTTTCCTGTTTAACATGTTCACCTGTTTAACACGTTTACCTGTTTAACATGTTCACCTGTTTAACATGTTTACCTGTTTAACATGTTTACCTGTTTAACATGTTTAACATGTTCACCTGTTTAACACGTTTACCTGTTTAACATGTTTAACATGTTTACCTGTTTAACATGTTTACCTGTTTACCTGTTTAACATGTTTACATGTTTACCTGTTTACACGTTTACCTGTTTAACATGTTTAACATGTTTACCTGTTTGCCTGTTTAACATGTTTAACATGTTTAACATGTTTACCTGTTTAACATGTTTACATGTTTACCTGTTTAACATGTTTACCTGTTTAACATGTTTGCAGCTTTCATACGATGTGAAGAAGAACATGAATGTGGGATATGAAATGTAGCATAACACATCTAAGGAAACAATGTAGCCAGGTAATGATAAAGTTATGAGGAGATCAGCTAATTATATAAGATGTAATTCAACCCTCCCTCTCTCTCTCTCTCTCTCTCTCTCTCTCTCTCTCTCTCTCTCTCTCTCTCTCTCTCTCTCTCTCTCTCTCTCTTTCTCTCTCTCTCTCTCTCTCTCTCTCTCAGGATGAGAACATGATCAGTTTTATTAAAGGAGGCATAAAGATGCAAACAAGCTACCAAATCTACAAGTGAGTAGAACATATCTTATTTTACTTATTTGATTAATTAACCGTCGTGCCTCACACAAAAAAGGTGCTGATCTTTCAGAATTTAGCCCTTTAAATTATTGTTGCTTTACAAGCTGTTGTTATTGGATAAAAAGAGAAAAATGTAATTATTTTATAAATGCAAGGGTCTATCATGCTCTATCATACAGCAACATTGCTCCATCATACAGCAACATTGCTCTACCATACAGCAACATTGCTCCATCATACAGCAACATTGCTCTACCATACAGCAACATTGCTCTACCATACAGCAACATTGCTCCATCATACAGCAACATTGCTCCATCATACAGCAACATTGCTCTACCATACAGCAACATTGCTCCATCATACAGCAACATTGCTCCATCATACAGCAACATTGCTCTATCATACAGCAACATTGCTCCATCATACAGCAATATTGCTCCATCATACAGCAACATTGCTCTATCATACATCAACATTGCTATATCCTACAGCAACATTGCCCCCAAGTGGAAACTAGAAAAATACCATATAATTGCCCCATGAGGCAAACTGGTGGAAAAGAGTCAAATGTACCATTTTGAAAGTCTGATCTAATAGAAGGCATGCTTCTTTGCTGTAATTGTGATTTTAATGGGATACAAACATGTAATAAATAATAATCAAAATGTATGCCCAAATTGATAACAACTAAATTAAAGATAAAAGCTAACTATGTCCATAAGGGTTCCCCTCGTGTCTGGATGGGAAGAGGTTCAGCCTGTGGGGATCATGATTCGGAGCTTCCCTGATGCTGACTTCCTGTGTGATGTCGTCCAACAGGGACTGTCAGAATGGGATCAACACCTCTCAGGACCTGGCTGGCCAGTCCGACCTGTTCCAACAGTTTGATGGCGGAGTGAAGCTGGGCGTCGGGTCCTTCAACCTGGTGGGTCTCCAGGCAGACAATCACTGGCTTGTTTTATTCCACTCTGAGTCCCAGACGGGAGGAGTTAGATAAGGAGAATAATGCTCAAGTCAAAGTCGACTAAAGTGACTTCCAAACGACATTAACTGACTCAACATTAGTTCAGAATTCACTGCTAGCTGAGTCAACGCTTCCTTTTCTGTTGGTTGGGTTCTGCCAAAATTAGGTGTATGTCATCAGCGTATTGGCAAATCACAGTTATGAATAAACACTCAGATAAGATATGAAATGCACACATTGACTGATTGAAAGTGACATGATTTAATAGTTTACTTGAATATGATTTCATAGTATTTTCTGTTTCTCTTTCAGTTGTTGTCCCTCCTCCCTCACAGGATTTTGAGGTTGTTGGAGTTCATCGGATTCTCAGGAAACCGGGTCCGTACTTCACCGTGATCACAATACGTATTTCATTATATATAGATATAGAAACGTAGCCAGAGGACTTGGAGGCAGCTGTGAACGTCTCTTGTGAACCGGTCATAACCAACCCGTCTGTCTGCAGAGATTCGGCCTGTCTCAGCTGAAGGAGGGAGCCTCCAGTCACAGCCTGAGGTCCATCTTCTGTGCTCTGACGCTGCTCTTCTACAACACATACGTGTCGCTCATCCTCGGTAGGGAAACACTGTAATATTAATAATGTGGGTCCATAGATCTAGCACACTCTACCTGGACCACAGCCGCTGGGCTTCAGAGCATCTCTCATCCCACAATGTGTGGACTGTCAGGTGTAAAACTCTGCTTGTCATGGCGGAAGGTAACGGTGCTGCTGTTGTGTTTGAAGGAACCGGAGAGGGGAACCTGGCGGAGGCCGAAGCTCTGCTGGAGCCGTACCAGCAGAAATACCCCAAAGTAAGCCCACCCCTCACACACACACACACACACACACACACACACACACACACACACACACACACACACACACACACACACACACACCACACACACACACGTGTGTTTGAAGACAAATCAATGAAGTGAAAGCTGCATCCTGTGTTTCCTTCAGGGCTCCATCATCCTCTTCTACTCCGCTCGCATCTCCACGCTGAGGGGGAACTTTGAGAAGGTCTGGAACACTCGTTTATGATGACATTTTCCTGAATAAACCTTATTGAACCTGAGCCTTATTAAACCTGAGCCTAACCCCGCTGTGTTCAGGCCCGGGCCGAGTACGAGGAGTGCATCGGAAGTCAGCAGGAGTGGAAGCAGATCCACCACCTGTGCTACTGGGAGCTGATGTGGAGCCACTCCTACCAGCAGCAGTGGCAGCAGGCGTACCAGTACGCAGACCTGCTGTGCCGGGAGAGCCGCTGGTCCAAGGTACCAACGCACAGTATGGACCCATTCATAACATTTGTTTATATTCATAATTAACATTGTGCCTGCCATAGAGATAGGCTCCCTTCAGGTGTTCCTTATTCTGCTTGTTTGAGCATCAATGGCTGAAAACGATGAAATTATGTTTATTTACGACGGTTCATAAAACTGACATCGTCGTGTTTCCTGCTTCGGGGATGAATAGAGATTTAACAGATATTTATTTAAAAGAATCTTCCAGATCATTTAGAATCGGTAAATTATAATAAAATAATCCTTTATTATATTTACAGTATTACAGCAGCGTACGGAAACGTGCAGACAGGAGGCATAGTTAAAGAAATCCAAACAAGTATTATAGATAAGTAGCAAACAGTAAAATAATATTAACTTTTTTAAAAACCTTTTTTTGCACAACGCATATTTTTTTATTTTTTTGCACTGATTCCTTTTGTTGTCCTTTGGTCTACTGGGAGCACCGCTGGTTGTACTGGTTGTACTGGTTGTGAATCCTCCGTCTGTGCTCTCGACCCTCTGCAGGCCATCTACATGTACCAGAAGGCGGCCATCCTCACCATGATGTCAGAGGAGGAGGTGCAGAGGACGGGGGAGGACGTGGTGGAGCTCTTTAAGTCAGTGGGCCTCATTGAGCACTCACCGGTTCTGGAGCACTGTGTTGATGAGGGTCCTCACAAGTGTAGGAGTACCATACAAGGTGTGTGTGTTTGTGTGCAGGCAGGTGGAGGGGCTGAAGCAGCGCCTGGCGGGGAAGTCGATCCCGACGGAGAAATTTGCCGTGAGGAAGTCAAGACGCTACAAAGCTGCTCGGCCCGTCCTGCTGGTCGTCCCCGCCCTGGTACCCGAGACCCGGTTCAGCCACAACACACAACACACTACATCACACACGTCCACACACGTCTACACACGTCTACACACGTTCACACACGTCTACACACGTCTACACACGTCTACACACGTCTACACACGTCTACACACGTCTACACACGTTTACACACGTCTACACACGTTCACACACGTCTACACACGTCTACACACGTCTACACACGTTCACACACGTCTACACACGTCTACACACGTCTACACACGTTCACACACGTTCACACACGTCTACACACGTCTACACACGTCTACACACGTTCACACACGTCTACACACGTCTACACACGTCTACACACGTCTACACACGTCTACACACGTTTACACACGTCTACACACGTTCACACACGTTCACACACGTTCACACACGTCTACACACGTCTACACACGTTCACACACGTCTACACACGTCTACACACGTCTACACACGTCTACACACGTTCACACACGTTCACACACGTCTACACACGTCTACACACGTTCACACACGTTCACACACGTCTACACACGTCTACACACGTTCACACACGTCTACACACGTCTACACACGTCTACACACGTCTACACACGTCTACACACGTTCACACACGTCTACACACGTCTACACACGTCTACACACGTCTACACACGTCTACACACGTTTACACACGTCTACACACGTTCACACACGTCTACACACGTCTACACACGTCTACACATCTAAGGATCATCTTCAGGGTTCTTACGGTCATGGAAAACCTGGAACAGTCGTGGAATTTTAAAATGGTTATTTCCAGGCTTAGAAAAGTTCTTGAAAAAAATGAAATCCCCAAAGTTTAGTAAAAGTCATGTAAATGTGTTATATTCATGTGTTCATGACGTTCATTTACGCTGAGTTTGAAATAATGAATATGCTTTTAAAAGAAAGACTCAAAATATAAGCAGGCATACATACAGGCATCTATATACATGTTTATTCTTTTAATCAAACTATTGTCTCATTCATTTGTGTCATTTAAGGTTTACTGTATGCTTTGTATTCTCATTGGTAGTTTAAATACTACATTTACTCACTTTTTACTGTTTTCACCCAGATTTCACTAAATGTTTGCTCATGGAAATGTGGTTTAAAGTCATGGAAAAGTCATGAAACCCATTGGTCAGAATGTGTGTGAACCCTGCCTCTACGTCTATTGGAAAGCTTTGATTGGCCGTAGTTGAATGTACTCTGAATAATAAACACCTGCTGCCGTTCCCTCCCCCTTTAGGAGATGATGTACGTGTGGAACGGGTTCACCATCGTCGGGAAGAGAGCCGACAGCACCGAGGCTCAGCTGGTCACCATCGAGGCGGCTGAGGAGCAGCTTCGCAACGATCCCAGTAATTATTCTAGCTGCTTTGAATCTTAGTGGTGAATGTATCCGTTATTTAATTATTTATACATTTCTTTCTTTTCTACTTTATTTTTGTCTGACAAACCTAACTTTTGTATATATGTTAATATATCTAAATTAATTAAACTGAAAAGAAAAGAGACAGAAACAGAGGTTCCTCAGGGTTCTGTCCTCGGCCCACTTCTCTCCAGGTTCTACTGGACGGAAAGGGACAGAATCGTGTCGGGCGGAACTTGTTTTTTTTATGCAGACGATGGTGTTGTATATTTATCCATTGGAGGTATTTCTGTTGTCTCAGAACTTAAAATCTAGCAGCGTGGTTTGAAACGTTGCATCTTCTCACACGATTCATCTGCACATCAATATATTTTTCTTTGAGTTTGAGTACTTTCAGACATGACGTGGATATAAAAGGTCTTTCCTGTGGAACGTGGTTCATTTTTCTGAGCTTTTGCACCAAAAATATGTGGTAATACCCTCCACCTCACATTTCATTTAGCTGACGCTTTTATCCAAAGCGACTTACATGTTTGCTCTATACATTGTAGACACAGCAACAGGGAGCAATTAGGGGTTAAGTGTCTTGCTCAAGGACGCAGCGACTAGCAGAGCTGGGACTGGGGCACGAACCACCAACCCTCTGATTGCTAGACAGGCATGCTAGCCACTTAGCCACAGTCACCCCTTTACCTCTATCTCTACCTTTACCTCCACTTTTACCTCTACCTTTACCTCTACCGTTATCTTTACCTCTACCGCTATATTTACCGCTACCTTTACCTCTACCTTTACCTCTAACTCCACCTCTACCTTTACCTCTACCTTTACATCCACCTATACCGCTATCTTTACCTCTACCTTTACCTCTACCTTTACCTCTACCGCTACCTTTACCTTTACCTGCACCTCTACATTTACCTCTACCTTTACCTCCACCTCTACCGCTACCTTTACCTCTACCTTTACCTCCACCTCTACCGCTACCTTTACCTCCACCTCTACATTACCGCTACCTTTATCTCTACATTTACCTCTATATTTACCTCCACCTCCACGTCGCTGCTGCTTGGTTCCAGTAGAGTTACGTGATGTTCGTGTCCCCTTCAGGCCCCTCAGAGTTCCACCCAGACGACAGCTGCCTGGTCCAGATGTTGAAGGGACTCTGTCTGAAACACCTGGGCAGGTTACTGCAGGCCGAGCTCTGCTTCACGCAGGTCCTGTCCAGGTAAGACATGCACACAGACATGCACACAGACAGGTTCAGGTCTACCCGCTGAGAGATAAATGGTCTGATGTGTGTGTTTCAGTGAGAGTCGCATCAAATACGATCACTACCTGATCCCCTTCACGCTCTATGAGCTGGGCCTGCTGTACAAGCAACAGGGAGACTTCACCAAGGCCACCGCCTACATCGAAAATGCCAAGTAAGTTTACCATATATGTGTATATACTATACCATAACTACTGTATATATATACACTAGTTGTACCTCATAGTACTATGTAGTAATACAATATATGTCTATATAGCTTTATAAAGCTCTGTTTACTTTCACATGCCTTGATACACTTCTTTATACTACTCTTTATATACTTTCATATACCTTTACTAACCCCTCTATATCTTTATTTACTTTCTTAAATACTCTTTTATACCTTTTTATATACCTTCATACATCTTTATGTATTTTAATAAAGCTTACACAACTTTTTGTTTATCTTTTTTCACCTCTTTTTGTTAAACTCTTACACTATGTTATAATTCTATATACCACCAATGTCATGTGATACACATCGATACATTTGATGTCATTTTGTATCACTACACCTCTTAGTACTTTGTGAACCTCTTAAATGCTCTAGAATGACTGTTATAAACGGACAAAGTCCCTCCGACTAGTGTGAGGCTAGAATAAGTCTCCAGGTGAGAACCGACCTGAAGGAACATGAACTAAGATGTTTGAGGAAAAAGAAGCGAGTACAACATTTACATTTATCTCTTTCATTGATGATTTTGTTGTTCATCAGGACGAACTACAAGGACTACTCCATGGAGAGCCGGCTGCACCTTAGGATGCACGCAGCCCTCAACAGCCTCAAAGAGTCACCCGCTGGCACCCCATAATACAGAAGAAGTGTCGGGGGTTTGGTGTCCACCAGCACTCTCTTATTCTCCATTGCTTGCAACCGTATTTATTTATTTTTTAAATTGTGTACACAGATGAGATTATTTAAGCAGCTCTTCTCAAACATGCTCTGGCTTCCCTTCAATACTGAGATTTGATTGGTGAAAGCAGCGCTTCAATGCCAAATATCAAATCAAGCATCACTCAAAAGTTATCAATGGCTCCTTTTACTGTGAGTAAGAAGACAATAACAAGAACACACGAGAGGTTTCACTTTGAGGGCTCGTTCACTCCGACGTCTCTGGATCGAGTGCTCTCTCCTGACCACCAGGGGGCGACTCCTCTGGTTGTATAGAAGTCTATATAAATGACTCTACTTCTCTTGATGTATTCCCTCAGTAAACATTGTAAACATGAGTTTATGTCTCAATCTCTAGTTTCAAGTCTTCTTCAATACAGCATGAAGTTCATTTAGTAAATTATGGTCATTTAGAGTCAAACAGACCATAAATCTTACCGTCTGCCTGAACGAGCCCTGAACTCAAATCCTCTCTGTTCCTCAACAATTCATGCCTTAAACTGCTTTTAATTGTGTATAAAGATACTTCTTTGTATATTTTTCAGGATAGAATCATAAATACTGACGAATTTCAGGGTTCAAGAACGATTGGTGGGAACACACAGTGTGTCTGTATATATATATACATATATATATATATATATACACACACTGTATATATATATATATATATGTACACATATGTATACATATGTGTGCATATATATATATATATATATACATATATATATATATATATGTATATATATATATATATATATATATATATATATTTTATATATATATATATATGCACACTGTGTGTGTATATGTATATATATATATTTAAATATATATACATATACACACATATGTATACATATGTGTACATATATATACACATATGTGTGTATATATATGTACACATATGTATACATATGTGTGTATATATATATGTGTGTATATGTGTATATATATATATGTATATATATATATACACATATACACACAGTGTGTGTATATATGCTTTATACTTTATTTACTTTGCCTTGTTTGATTTTCTAATAACACAAACGTGCGCTTGCAATCAAAGCCTTCTCACCAACCGTGGCTCTCACACACACACACACACACACACACACACACACACACACACACACACACACACACACACACACACACACACACACACACACACACTTAGCAGCAATAGTAAACGTTGTGCTGTGAGTTTGTGTTTTCTGGCTCTCAGTCTTTGAAGTGAAACCAGGACGAGATCAACGTCTGTTTCTGCTTCCGTTATATTATTTGTATTCTCTTAAATAACGTAAATAATATAAATCAGCAACCGACATGAAGAGCATAATACAAATTTTAAAAAAGCACAAATCCATTTTCTCCAATCACCAAAAACAAGGATGTACTTTTTATTTCTCGACCTTTTCTCATTTTTTTTTCGAGTAGTTTAATACTATTTAAAATGATGTATATAGTATATGAACACAACGATTACTAAATACATCGATATAAAGGTACATTCATATATATAAAGCTACACTGGTTTTAGTCCAGGTGGATGAAATTCTTCGTCTCTTTAAAGGAAAAGCTTTCCTCCAATATTAAGTTTTATTTTACTATTACGTGTTATTATTTAATCCCAAACGACAAATAAATGACATTGTTGCAACTGTAACAAACGAGTGGCAACAATGATCCTCCTCGCTATAAAGAATGTATCAACCTGCAGACCAAATGATGTGTGTGTCCTGTGTTTTGTGTATTTTTGTGCCTTTTTGTTGTGATTTTGTCCGTTTGAGACGTGCAGTAAATATTCTACGTCTTTAGCGTCGTTGTTTAAAGGGTTCGTGGCGATAAACATCGGACGGAGGTCCATCAACCGCTAACGCTAGAAAACTGCCGCTGGACGACGTTCCTCGTGAAACACGGAGAACAAACGTGAAATCTGTGAAAACTACAGATAAACAACGATTGTTAATGTCCTCAGTTTGTTATGATTCATCTTTTAAAGCAAAGTTGTATTATTATGCCACATCATTAGCATAGTTAGCATAGTTAGGCTATGTTACTGTGCACTCTTGGACATATGGGTTCTGAATGGGTTCCTCCTGAAGGGCGGAGGTTCCACCCAGAACCATCTCCTTCTGACTGAAGAACCGCTTTTTGGAAGACGAAGAGTTCCATTAAGAACCCATTTCAGCCAAAGAACCCTTTTTGAATGAAAAGGTTCTTCAATGAATGCTGAAATCCCGGGTGTGGAAAGGTAGAACCCGCTGGGTGGGTTCTAGATTAAACCCTTGGAATATAAAGTGGTTCTTAGTAGAACATGTCATTTCTTGTTCGTACCCTTGGAAGGTGCAACGGTTCTGCATGAGCCCCCCAGAGAGGGTTTTGGGGGAACCATTTGGCCATAGAAGGGTCCTTGTTTCTGAGTGGAACCTTTCACAGATGGTTCTAGGTATAACTCTTTACTTTGGGTTCTAGGTAGGACCTGGAGAACCCTCTCCGGTTCTAGTCAGCACCTTATATTTCCTCGTGTGTCGTCGTAAACATCCGAGTCACGGAGATAAAAGCCTGTTTTTAAAGAACAAATATCTTTTCACGGTTCTGAAGGTACCGCCAGACTTCACCATGAAAACACTATTTAACAGTTTCCTGTTCCCAACATATTCATAATTCATGTCTCTCAAAGGCGTTGTTTCTCTCTGTGTCTCTGTATTTGTATCTTAATTATTGTTTCTATATGATGCACGTTATTATAATCTGTTTTCTGGTCTGAGAACATTTTGTGTCAGGAAGCGTTACGACCAAATATTCACGTTATAGACGATGATCCACGTGCAATAAAATAATAATGGAAGATGAATTGTTGCTTTTGACTCTTTTTTCTTTAATGACCTTTTATGGTCTCTTTGTGTGTCTTCATCATTACCACATGTTTTAATATTTTAACTCATATAAACATGAAACTTCACCAGCTGATTACTGACATCAAGATGAGTATTTATTTAAGTGTTATGAAATGTTATGTTTAAATATGCAATTGAGGAATTATCGTATTAAATATGTGCTAATTTTCATACATTTCCAGAACATAAAACTGAACATTTGATAAAACCAGGTTCATAATTCTTGTTTTATTTTGTTGACGCATTAAAGTCAAAGGTTTTTAGGAATTTATTTTATATCTGTTTGTTTCACTCCATAAATAATAAAATACTGTCAACAGACACACACACAGCGTGTCCCTCATAGTGATTCATCCTATTGGTCTGTGTGTGTGTGTGTGTGTGTGTGTGTGTGTGTGTGTGTGTGTGTGTGTGTGTGTGTGTGTGTGTGCGTAGCAGGAGTGTGATCTTTGTGGTTGTGTGTAAATTCAGGAAAACCCAGAAGTCTGACCGATGAGTTCATGACTATTTTGCAACGTTTTGTTTTTATTGACACAATGTTGAACATTAACTTATTCGTACTTCCATGTGTTCATTGGTTCATGCTTTCCGGACAGATTTGAGTCTCCAAGTCACCTGACCGGCTTTTTATCCTCGCCTCGAGAATGAAACACACACAGCCGTGTTCATTTTGTGACCTTCAGCGCAGAGTCTTGACCTTCAATGCTGAGTCACGACCTTCAGCGATAAGTCACGACCTACAGCGACGAGTTATGTCATTCAGCGCTGAGTCACGACCTTCAGCGCTGAGTCACGACCTTCAGTGCAGAGTCTTGACCTTCAGCGCCGAGTCTTGATCTTCAATGCTGAGTCACGACCTTCAGTGCTGAGTCACGACCTTCAGTGCCGAGTCTTGATCTTCAATGCTGAGTCACGACCTTCAGCGCTGAGTCACGACCTTCAGTGCAGAGTCTTGACCTTCAGCGCCGAGTCTTGATCTTCAATGCTGAGTCACGACCTTCAGTGCTGAGTCACGACCTTCAGTGCCGAGTCTTGATCTTCAATGCTTAGTCACGACCTTCAGTGCCGAGTTTCCGCGCCGCCCACGTATTTGTTTCCATGTGCTGACTGGAATCTGGGCTGTGTCCACACTGACAAGCCGAGCTAATGATTGATTTATTGATTGATTGATGACATCACCAGTGGACACATTGCTCCTTTGCAGACAGAACAACTTTCTCTCCGTCCGTTCCTGCTGCTGTTGCCGTGCGATACGTTTTATTATCTCGTCTGAGTCGATTACTCTTCCGTCCTCCAGGACCTTCGTCTGTAGACAAGATGAGATCAGCGGGAGCTTCTGTCTTCTTGCTGTTTCTGTTGCTTCGTAGCTCTGACGCGGTGAGTTGAAGTGTTTTTTGATCACCTGCATGGTGTCATATGTCCGGCCGTGACGTTGTGTTGGATGTTGCTCAGTGTTTGAGTTTGGCTCCAGAATACATATAAACGCTTAAGTTCATTTGTAGAGCGCGTTTTAACAACAAGGCAATTCAAAGTGCGTCACATAAAACTATTAAACGCATCAAAACATAATGCAGAAGAAAACAAGATTTAACAACAATTAAGAACATCCATTAAAACAGTCAAAAAGCTAAAAATAGAATAAAGGTTTAAGCAGTTTAAGAAATATAATATAGTGGGATACAGAAATTGATTAATATCCTTGAATCTGGTTCAATTAAAGGCAACAGCAAACAACAAAGTCTAGTATAGAAACATATATCGTGTATATTACAGTTTAATATACAGGATGATGTATTATGTACCGTTAATATATATTTTACCACAAAGGAGCATTGAGGTAAAATATTATTAATATGAGAATGGTCGTAACTCATATAAGATAAATTGACCCAAATACTGAAACCAAAGATAACAGAGCTGCGTTCAACCCGGGCTGAGAGATAAACGTGTGAATCGTCTGCGTAACGCTTCAGACGAGCAGAACCGTGTTGTAACTCTGTGGCATTCTTTTCTGTTGCTCCAGAAGAGGTATCCCTCAGACGATGACAGCCCAAAGCCCATGGTGCAGGTAGCCCATATACCACAGAGACCAGGAGTAGAAACCCCTCTGGTGACCCCCCCGACACCCACGACTCCCCCGACCTCCCCAACCCCTAAGACTGCCCCGACCCCCACGACCACCCAGACCTCCACGACCCCAGAAGCACCCGAGGAAGACAAGTTTCTGGGTCCGCCTGAGTGTCTGCAAAAGAAGTACGTGTGATTTGATGGTCTGGGCTTCTGCTCTGTTCTATTTGTATTTTCCTTTTTTGCATTCATGCATTCTCTTTGATTGAGTTGTTCATCAGTCTGCAGCTGCTGCCGCTCAGAAAGAGTCAAACAGACTGAGCCTAAGAGCGGAGGTCCTGGTGCCTTTGCCGTCTCCAGCAAAGCAAATGTGTCAATAATGAGAAGAAGTGTGAATAATGTGTGTTTCTATGTGTGTAACGCGCGGCAGCTTCACGCGTGCGTCATGTGACCTGGTGTTTTGTCGTCCGTGGGAGCGCTGCATCGAGGGGCGCTGCTCCTGTAAACCCCCGTATCTGTGCCCCGATGCGGGAGGGGCGCCGGTCTGCGGGCTGGACTCCAGGAGCTACCGCTCCTACTGCCAGGTGGGTCATCGCCCCAGCGGAGGGTCGGGCATCGACACGCCGTTCCGTTCCAAAACCTTCCATTGGAAAAATGCTTTTTTTTTTGAAAATACAAAACAAAATTGTTGTTTTCTTACAGAATGTTCGTTAAGGAACCCAATACTTTTCCTGGATAATTTTGCAGATCGGAGGTTTTGCACTTATATTTATAGTTTTATGTATAAACTCTCTCTCTCTCTCTCTCTCTCTCTCTCCCTCTCTCTCTCTCTTGGAGGCCTGATTGTAATGCTTCAATGTGTCTCCAGGTGATGGCGCTGTCCTGTCTGAGGAAAAGACCCACCATGTCACACTTCGGGGGCGGTTGCGAAGGTTCGTCGTCGTCACATTCAGCGCCTTCATCTCCGTATCATCCTGACTGCTAGTTCACGTCTTCTTCTTCTTCTTCTTCTTCTTCTTCTTCTTCTTCTTCTTCTTCTTCTTCTTCTTCTTCTTCTCCTCCTCTCCATCACCACAGCGGATCATCCCAAGTTCAGGGGTGCGGTGGACCCGGTCTCCGGTGTGGTCACGGTCTTCCTTCCTGACGCCGGGAGTCCCGGAGGCGGCGAGGAGCTGCTGGTGTGCCGGAAGCTCTGGAACATGGCGACCGCTAACGTGGCCTGCAGGGACAGCGGGAACCCACTGTGAGAGGACCTGTGTTTATATTTATGTATATATCCTGTAGGAGAAACTATCTCATGCATTGCTCAGCTGTGGTTTTGGTTCATTCTTCTCTTTCCATAGATGTTCTATTGGATTCCAGTCAGCTGATTGGCTGGTTGTTCAAGCATCTTTATTTTCTCTCTCTGAAACCAGTTGAGAGTTTCCTTGGCGTGTTGCTGAGATGTCCACCCTCGTTTCATCTACATCCTCCTGGTGGATGGCAGCAGATTTGTATTGAGAATGTCTCGGTACTTTTTTCCATTCATCCTTCCTTCAATGATAAGAAGTTTGCCAGAGCCGTATGCTGAACAACAGCCTCTCACCATGATGCTCCCAGCTCTGGTCTGGTGTTTTTGGGGTCCTGAGCAGTGCCCTTTCACCTCCTAACATGGTGTGTTATGGCATCCAAAGAGTTCCATTGTGGTCTCATCTGACCAGAATATATTCCCCCAGTATTCCACAGGTTTATCTAAATGTTGTGCACCTGTTGATGATTACTTATCGTTTCCTTTGAAACTGGACCTGCTGATTCCAGGTCTTTCTGGAGCTTTCCACAAGTACTTCTTGGCTCTTGAACAACTCTTCTGATCCTTCTTTTCACTCCTGTCAGAGATCTAGCGAGATCTTCTGGATTATGGCCCCAACAATGCTCACTGGAACATTCATGAGTTTAGAAATCCTTCAGTAACCAATGCATCAGTATGTTGCAACAATACGAAACCAAGAGAACTTCAATGGAAAGAGCTAAAGATCAGAGTTCACAGAAGCTTCAAGATGTGAAGACAGTTTGTGTGGAGGAATGAACCAAAACCACAGCTGAGCAATGCATGAGACTAGTTTCTCCTACATATATATATATATATATATATACATACATGTATATATATATATATATATATATATATATATATATATATATATATATATATATATATGTATACAGTATATATATATATACATGTATGTATATATATATATATACATACATGTATATATATATATACGTTATATATACATATATCTTTGTGTGACCTTTCAGCGGAGCGGCGACGACCGATTTTTTCCTGGTAACCAACGACACCGGCAGGCCGTTCCCAAACCAGTGCGTCAGCGTCCGTTGCCAGGGCTACGAGTCGTCCCTCGCCGAGTGCGTGATCTACGACAAGAGACGCAGTTACCAGAAGAGGGTCGCCACGGCAACATGTCACACGGCGTCGGCGGCACCGCACGGTCAGCTTCCTGTTTCACTGTTGCCTCCCGTCAAGTTTCTTGTGCGGGAAACAAAGATCCACGTCAACAACACGCTGTTCAGGGAGTCTTTTTAAACACTGTGACTTTAAATGATGTCACCAGGGTCACAGGGGGAGGGGTTTATTTAGATCGTATTAACATGTATTACAGACGGAGGGTGAGTTCTATCAATATAAATAATAATAATAATAATAATAATATATAATAATATACAAAATAGTATAAATAATAATATACATAATAATGTACATAATAATATATTATACATATAAAATAATATATATATATAAAATATACAAAATTATATAAATCATAATATATATAATAATATATATAATAATGTATATAATATATATAATAATACAAAATAAATAAAATGATATATATAATATTAGATAGATATAATATATATAATAATGTAATAATATATATTATAATAGATATAATAATAGATATAATAATATACATAATAAAATATATATAATAATATATCAAATAGATATAATAATATATATATAATAATATATTTAATATATTTAATAATAGATATAATAGATATAATAATAGATTTATATAATAGATTTATAATAGATAGACTATATATAACAGATTTAATAATGGATATAATAATAGACATTATAATAGATATAATGGAGTACCATGAATGTTTATGGATGTTTCTGATCATATTGCCCAGAGGAAGCATATGAAGTGAATATTTGTTCCAGCCACCTCTCCGTGAGTTTCAGGGTGCAAATGTGAGAAAACGTCTATATTCATCTATATTTCTGCCGTTCTTTCCAGAGTGCGGCTTCAGGTGCGCCAACAAGAAGTGCGTCTCCGTGGACCAGACCTGCAACGGGGTCGACGACTGTGGCGACCACAGCGACGAGATGTGCTGCAAAGGTAAACAACAACAACAACAACAACAACAACAACAACAACAACAAGTGAGTGCACGCCGTGAGGCCGCGCCCCCTGACTGAACACGTGTCGTTGACAGGATGCAGGAACACGAGTTTCCGCTGCCGGACGGGCGTGTGCGTCCCTGAAGAGGCGGTGGGAGACGGACAGGTGGACTGTCTGGACGGAGAGGACGAGGCACAGACGCACAACACCGACAGTGAGACACGCTGCACAGCCAGCAACGCACTCCTTCACCTTCATGTTTTATGTGTGTTGTACTCTGTACTTCTCTTCCTCCACAGAACCAGGAGCGAAGCAGAAAGAACTCAAGAACTCAGGTACAGTAGAAACTGAGGAGGAGGAGTTTGAATCTTGTTGTTGTTGTTAGTCGGTGTGACGTCATGACATGTGTTTGTGTTATTCTTTCAGAGTACGTCTCTCCCAAAAACGGTACGTCGCCGTAACATTGACCTTTAACCTTCACGCCGGAAGCAAAGATCTCTTTAATGTTCAACAACACAAAGCTGTTTGTCCTTTATATCGTGCTTTTTTATTATTATTATGTTTCATTAATTATTTTATACATTGTGCTTTTTTATTTTTATTATGTTTCATTAATTATTTTATATATCGTGCTTTTTATTAATATTATGTTTCATTAATTATTTTATATATTGTGCTTTTTTATTATTATTATGTTTCATTAATTATTTAATATATTGTGCTTTTTATTGTTATTATGTTTCATTAATTATTTTATATATTGTGCTTTTTTGTATGTGTG
>NC_136591.1:42168676-42290836 GCF_910589615.1 Taurulus bubalis | reverse complement strand
CCTGAGGGGGGGGAAGCGCCCTGCGTCCAGAGGCTGGAGGAAGAGGAGCAGGACGGAGGTCAAAGGTGAGCTCCTTTAGTCATCATCATTATTTATTAATCCACTGATTGTTGATTCTTTGTTTCTCGTCGTTTGGTTTTTAGAGACGATTCTTTGTGATAAAACCCACAAACGGAACCGTGAGGACTAAAGTAGAACTAGAATATGACACGAGTCATAAACATGAAGGAACAAGCATATACAATGTATAAATATCCAACAAGTTTGACTAATGTTGGAAACATATGTTGCTCCTCTCCTCTTCTCTCCTTCTCTCCTCTCCTCATCTCCTCTCTCCTCTCCTCTCTCTTGTCCTCTCTCCTCTCTCCTCATCTCCTCTCCTCTCTCTTGTCCTTTCTTTCCTCTCCTCATCTCCTCATCTCCTCTCCTCTCTCCTCCTCTCCTCATCTCCTCACTCCTCCTCTCCTCATCTCCTCACTCCTCCTCTCATCTCCTCTCTCCTTCTCTCCTCATCTCCTCTCCTCTCTCTTGTCCTCTCATTCCTCTCCTCATCTCCTCTCCTCTCATCTCCTCTCTCATCTCCTCTCTCTTCTCCTCTCTCCTCCTCTCATCTCCTCTCTCCTTCTCTCCTCTCTCATCTCCTCTCATCTCTCCTCTCTCCTCTCTCATCTCCTCATCTCATCTCCTCTCTCCTCTCTCCTCCAGCTATTTTTACAAAAGCGCTGTTCTCGCATGATGCGTTCAAGGACCGTCAGTTTTTACAGTGTCTGGCTGATGACAGCGTTTTTAGTGTTGATTCCTCCCACATGTAGTTTAGGTAAACAGAATGTTTGCTGCTTTCTCTCTACACCAATACGCCGCTCCCTCTGCACCGAGGCTTCTGATTGGCCGCTAGCTGTGCCTGTCATGACGTGGTCTGTGTGTCTCAGGTCAGGTGGGCGACCCGTGTCTGCGCTCCCCCGACTGCTCCGCCGGTCTGTGCTGCGCCCGGCACTTCTGGACCCGCATCTGCAAACCCGTGTTGCAGGGGGGACAGGTTTGCACGCGACACCGGCGCCGGAAGGGGACCCCCGGCCTGGAGCTGTTCCAGCGCTGCCCCTGCGGCGCCGGGCTCGGCTGCCGGACGCTGCGGGAGCCCGGCGCCGCCCGCTCTTCCTCCTCGTCTTCGTTGGCGGCGTCCTCGTCGCGCCACTCCTCGCCGCACACGTCGCCGCTGTCCTCCTCGCCGGCAAAGTCCTCCTCTTCCTCCTCTTCCTCCAAGGCGAGGCTCCACGTGTGCCAGGACATCTGAGGAGGAGGAAGAGCGAGGCCAGTGGGGCGGGGTCACACCTGTATTAGCCCCGCCCCCAAAAACAACAGGCCCACTGCTCATGAACTTCCTGTCGGGCCGCATTCACTCACCTGAAACTCTGTGTGGCGTCTAGACGGAGAGAGAGAGAGAGAGAGAGAGAGAGAGAGAGAGACAGAGAGACAGAGAGAGAGAGAGAGAGACAGAGAGAGACTTTTGTGTTACTTTGTTTCAACATAAACGACGTTGTGTTACTTTGTTTCAACATAAACGACGTTGTGTTACTTTGTTTAGACACAAACAACTTTGTGTTACTTTGTTTCAACATAAACGACTTTGTGTTACTTTGTTTCAACATAAACAAGTTTGTGTTACTTTGTTTCAACATAAAGGACTTTGTGTTACTTTGTTTCAACATAAACGACTTTGTGTTACTTTGTTTCAACATAAACAAGTTTGTGTTACTTTGTTTCAACATAAAGGACTTTGTGTTACTTTGTTTCAACATAAACAAGTTTGTGTTACTTTGTTTAGACACAAACAAGTTTGTGTTACTTTGTTTCAACATAAAGGACGTTGTGTTACTTTGTTTAGACATAAACGACGTTGTGTTACTGTGTTTCAACATAAACGACTTTGTGTTACTTTGTTTCAACATAAACGACTTTGTGTTACTTTGTTTCAACATAAACAAGTTTGTGTTACTTTGTTTAGACATAAACAAGTTTGTGTTACTTTGTTTAGACATAAACAAGTTTGTGTTACTTTGTTTCAACATAAAGGATGTTGTGTTACTTTGTTTCAACATAAACGACTTTGTGTTACTTTGTTTCAACATAAACGACGTTGTGTTACTTTGTTTCAACATAAAGGATTTTGTGTTACTTTGTTTCAACATAAAGGATTTTGTGTTACTTTGTTTCAACATAAAGGACTTTGTGTTACTTTGTTTAGACATAAAGGACTTTGTGTTACTTTGTTTAGACATAAAGGACTTTGTGTTACTTTGTTTAGACACAAACAACTTTGTGTTACTTTGTTTCAACATAAACGACGTTGTGTTACTTTGTTTAGACATAAAGGACTTTGTGTTACTTTGTTTAGACATAAACGACTTTGTGTTACTTTGTTTCAACATAAACGACGTTGTGTTACTTTGTTTAGACATAAAGAACTTTGTGTTACTGTGTTTCAACATAAAGAACTTTGTGTTACTTTGTTTCAACATAAAGAACTTTGTGTTACTTTGTTTCAACATATTTATTCAGATTTTCAAAACAAAAGTCCTGGTTTAAACTGAATGTCTCTAACAAACACTTCACGTTGTTGTTTTCTTATTTTCATGTATTTTCTGTAACATTCTGAAAAGATGAAGTCAGACTTTGTCGTGCAAAGTTTTCCTCAAAGTAAAAACTGAACCAACACCCTTCAGCATGTGAAGAGTCTTTTAAATAAAATAAAAGATGAAGCAGAAGCTGGAACGTTTCCTCCTGAAGTCAAACTCTCAGATTTCCGTGCTAAAGAGTTCTTCTATAAGTTGTTTCCTGCATATTGTGGAGGAATGTTAGTTTTATTATTATTATTATTAATATGGGGGATCTTGTGTTTTTATTATGAAAGAATTTCTCATCTTAAATATGTTTATTTATTGGTGGCTGCTATGCTAAGCTATCGAGGCTAAATCCAGATGCAGAAGAACAACAGATGAAGAGCAGACGTTTGAAGATGAAGATGAAGATGAAGATGGGGAAGTGAACCCATCTGTGCAGATAAACGTCTCCGTGACAACAGTCAACCATATGTGATGTCCAGCAGCAGAGTTCTGTCAGAAGAAGTGACATCACCCGACCACGACCAGAGAGACATCCTGGCTGCTAGGGCTTTTCATCCTTCAAAGTTTTCAGCAAAGCTTATGACCGAATATGGTTGTTATTATTACTATTATCATAATTTCTGATAAGAGAGAGAGAATGTTGTGGTTGGTAGCTGCTGGGCATCTCTGTCCTCATGGTGATAACACACACACACACACACACACACACACACACACACACACACACACACACACACACACACTTCCCTTTAAATCTAAAGTGTCGGGATGTTTGTCAGTTTTACAGCATAATAAAAGCGAGGGGCAGATGGGACGGGTTATTAATTAACCAGAAAACACACACACACACACACACACACACACACACACACACACACACACACACACACACACACACACAGACCAGGAAGTAGATGGTGAAGTAGAGCAGGTAGGTCGCTCTTTTCAGCCGTTACAGTCTACATGTTTTGTACTTTAACAGCAGATATGTTTGATTATAACTATTATTATTATTATTATGATTATGATTATTATTATGATTATTATTATGAAGGAACTTCGTCTGAATGTCAGTTTTATGTTCAAGTCACTGCTTTCGCTGATAGTCACGTGTCTGTTAATGGTGTCGTAATAGACGTGCTCTTGTAGGTTGGATAAAGAAACTGATGAACTATTATAATGTTTTTAATTATTTCAGAAGATTACAATATTTGACTTACAGGGTGAGCTATATATATATATATATTAAAATTAAATTTTTTTTAAAAAAATTAAAAAGCTTTCATCAAACCTGACAAATTGCATATGTAACTGGAATTGAATTTGAAGTTTGTCTGTGTTACAAAAATATTGTATTAAATTCTAAAAAAATAATTAATTCAAATCAGCTGCGTGGCATCCTGTCATGGATCTCAACAGCAGCCTCCTCAGGATCCTCGGCGGTTTGGGTCATGACGGCGACCGGGACGCGCTCAGTCTGAACGTGCTGTTGCTAGGCGACAGGCAGAGTGGGAGGAGCTCCGTGGGGAACGCGCTGATTGGTCGGTACATCCACACCCAAATTACACATTTTAATCTCTCACATTTACTATTATATACTAACTTTTCGTTAGCAACCAAGCTAACAAGCATGTTGAACCTGCAGCTCCTTAAAAGCTGCATTCTCTCTCCTGACCACCAGGGGGCGACTCCTCTGCTTGTATAGAAGTCTATGCTTCATGTGTTAAAGCTGCATTCTCTCTCCTGACCACCAAGGGGCGACTCCTCTGGTTGTATAGAAGTCTATGCTTCATGTGTTAAAGCTGCATTCTCTCTCCTGACCACCAGGGGGCGACTCCTCTGGTTGTATAGAAGTCTATGCTTCATGTGTTAAAGCGGCATTCTCTCTCCTGACCACCAGGGGGCGACTCCTCTGGTTGTATAGAAGTCAATATAAATGACTTGATTTATTCCCTCAGTAAACATTGTAAACTTTATTCATCAGGTGGAGATGAATTCCAAACCGGCGTCTGCGTTTCCGGCGTCGGCGTGACGACGGAGCACCAGCTGCTCAGCCGAAACTTCCGGAGGTTTTTCCGAAGACAGGGGGCGGAGTCAGACCTCACGCTGAGAGTGGTGGACACGCCCCCTCCGTTGCCCCGCCCACAGAGCGTGCGCGAGCTCTGCCCCGAGGGCGTGCACATGCTCGTGCTCGTTGTGAGAGCTGACCGGCCGCACGACAACACACACCTGGAGGAGCAGGTGGAGGTACACACACACACAGACGCACACACACAGACACGCACACACACACACAGACACACACAGACACACACACACACAGACGCGCACACACAGACACGCGCACACACAGACACACACACAGACGCACACACACACACATACACACATACACACACACAGACACACACACGCATACATACACAGACACACACATACACACACACAGACACACACACGCATACATACACAGACACACACATACACACACACAGACACACACACGCATACATACACAGACACACACATACACACACGCATACATACACAGACACACACATACACACACACAGACACACACAGACACACATACACACACATACACACACATACACACATACACACACACACACACACACACACATACACACACACACAGACACACACACACACACGCATACATACACATACACACACATACACACACACACAGACACACACATACACGCACACACATACACACAGACACACACATACACACACATACACACACAGACACACACAGACAAACACATACACACACACATGCACACATACACACACACATGCACACACACATGCACACACACACACACGTGTGTTTTCTCGCCGCTCAGATCCTCTTCGGTCCTGAGTGGCGTCGCCACGCGTTACTCGTTCTCACGCACGCCGACCACCTGAAGGAGGCGGGGCTTCAACCGTCGGACTACCTGTCGCAGGCCAGCGATTGGCTGAGAGCTCTGGCTCAGGAGGTGGGAGGAGGAGTCTCGTTCTTGGACAACAGCTGCGATTGGCCGTCAGTCAGGGGCCGGCCTCTGAGAGCGCGGCTGCTCCGCCTCTCGGCCGGGAACCATCACAGAGCGCTGGCGCTCAGGACGGAGGTCTCACTGTGATCCTCAAGCTGCCGGGAGGATTCACCCAAAAGAGTTCGTGAAGGTCTGAGATCAGAGAACCTTCATGAGGAACACTGGGGTAGAATATGACGGTTCTAGATGAACCCCTAAAGAGTAGAAGGGTTGCAGGTGGACCCTTCATTAAACAGAGCTAAAGAACCCTTTATGGTTCTAGTACCTCTATGTTATAAAGTGTCAGGTCAGCCTGGAGAATTACATTATTAGTCTCAATGTCTGTTTACAGGATGTATTACGTTTTATTTTAATAAACTAGAGAACATGAACTCTTCTCTTTCTGCTTCATGTTGTGTGAAGTTAAAGTAGTTTCATGAACATCAACGCTCGAGGAACCAGATGATTGTGTTTTAAATGTTTTAATCAATAAACAACAGTGATGCAACTTCAATGAAAGCTTCTTTCGTGAGCTAACAGCTAACTAGCGAGGCTAGTAACTAGCTAGTCACAGCGGAGCTGGCTTTTCACAATAAAAGCCCATCCCGTGCTCGGGTGTGGTCTACCTGATGGCGGCGGCGGTGAAGGAGGGCGCCCTGCACAGCCCCTTCCCCTTCACCTCGAAGCCGCAGCCTTTGTAGTTGGCCACGCCCCTCGAGTCCACCTGCAGGTCCGGCTGCAGGCGCTCCCAGACCCGGTCCTTGGCCTGCAGCTCCCGGTCCGGCTCACCTGGACACAGAGAGTCAGGGGGTCGAGGTCACCCGGAGAACAGACCACTGTTTTCTGGGGCGGTGGGGGGGATTTTATGGTTACCTGGGTAGTTGAGGAAGGTGACCCTGTCTCCGGGGGTGGAGCCTGTGGGCGGGGTCAACAGCTCGGTGCAGTCGTCAGAGGCAGAGCAACAGAGGAGGCGGGCTTGGGAGACCACGCCCCTCAGCTTACAGGCCTTGACATTGCAGAGCAACACAGATAGACCGCCCCGTAGCTGCAGAGAGAGAGAGGGGAAATATGTTTTCAGAAATTATTTTAATTTAATAAGACGGATTGATAAAAGAAAAAGATAATGCACATACTAGGAAAGAAATAAAGTAATATTCTTCTATTATTATAATTATTTCAAGAATATAATTGTAGTCATTTGAGAATAACGTTGTATTATTGCGGAGAAAAAGTCGTAATGTTCCAAATGTTTGATAATAAAGTTGTAACATTTTGAACAATTTGATAATAAAGTTGTAACATTTTGATAATAAAGTTGTAACACGTTGATAATAAAGTTATAACATTTTGATAATAAAGTTATGACATTTTGATAATAAAGTTATAACATTTTGATAATAAAGTTGTAACATTTTGATAATAGGTTGTATCACGTTGATAATAAAGTTGTAACATTTTGAACAATTTGATAATAAAGTTGAAACATTTTGAACAACTTGATAATAAAGTTGTAGCATTTTGATAATAAAGTTGTAACATTTTGATAATTAAGTTATAACATTTTGATAATAAAGTTGCAACATTTTGATAATAAAGTTGTAACATTTTGATAATAAAGTTGTAACATTTTGATAATAAAGTTGTAACATTTTGATAATAGGTTGTATCACGTTGATAATAAAGTTGTAACATTTTGAACAATTTGATAATAAAGTTGAAACATTTTGAACAACTTGATAATAAAGTTGTAGCATTTTGATAATAAAGTTGTAACATTTTGATAATAAAGTTATAACATTTTGATAATAAAGTTGCAACATTTTGATAATAAAGTTGTAACATTTTGATAATAAAGTTGCAACATTTTGATAATAGGTTATAACACATTGATAATAAAGTTGTAACATTTTGAAAATAAAGTTGTAGCACGTTGATAATAAAGTTGTAACATTTTGATAATAAAGTTGCAACATTTTGATAATAAAGTTGTAACATTTTGATAATAAAGTTGCAACATTTTGATAATAGGTTGTAACACATTGATAATAAAGTTATAACATTTTGATAATAAAGTTGTAACATTTTGATAATAAAGTTGTAACATTTTGATAATAAAGTTGTAACATTTTGATAATAAAGTTAGAACATTTTGATAATAAAGTTGTAACATTTTGATAATAAAGTTGTAACATTTTGAACAATTTGATAATAAAGTTGTAACATTTTGAACAACTTGATAATAAAGTTGTAACATTTTGATAATAAAGTTGTAACATTTTGATAATAAAGTTGCAACATTTTGAGAATAGGTTGTAACACATTGATAATAAAGTTGTAACATTTTGATAATAAAGTTGTAACATTTTGATAATAAAGTTGTAACACGTTGATAATAAAGTTGTAACATTTTGATAATAAAGTTGTAACACGTTGATAGTAAAGTTATAACATTTTGAACAATTTGATAATAAAGTTGAAACATTTTGAACAACTTGATAATAAAGTTGTAGCATTTTGATAATAAAGTTGTAACATTTTGATAATAAAGTTATAACATTTTGATAATAAAGTTGCAACATTTTGATAATAAAGTTGTAACATTTTGATAATAAAGTTGCAACATTTTGATAATAGGTTATAACACATTGATAATAAAGTTGTAACATTTTGATAATAAAGTTGTAGCACGTTGATAATAAAGTTGTAACATTTTGATAATAAAGTTGTAACATTTTGATAATAAAGTTGCAACATTTTGATAATGAAGTTGAAACATTTTGATAATAAAGTTGCAACATTTTGATAATAGGTTGTAACACATTGATAATAAAGTTATAACATTTTGATAATAAAGTTGTAACATTTTGATAATAAAGTTGTAACATTTTGATAATAAAGTTATAACATTTTGATAATAAAGTTGTAACATTTTGATAATAAAGTTGTAACATTTTGATAATAAAGTAGTAACATTTTGATAATAAAGTTATAACATTTTGATAATAAAGTTATAACATTTTGATTATAAAGTTGTAACATTTTGATAACAAAGTTGTAACATTTTGATAATAAAGTTGTAACACGTTGATAGTAAAGTTATAACATTTTGATAATAAAGTTATGACATTTTGATAATAAAGTAGCAACATTTTGATAATAAAGTTATAACATTTTGATAATAAAGTTGCAACATTTTGATAATAAAGTTGTAACATTTTGATAATAAAGTTATAACATTTTGATAATAAAGTAGTAACATTTTGATAATAAAGTTATAACATTTTGATAATAAAGTTGTAACATTTTGATAATAAAGTTATAACATTTTGATAATAAAGTTGCAACATTTTGATAATAAAGTTGTAACATTTTGATAATAAAGTTGCAACATTTTGATAATAGGTTATAACACATTGATAACAAAGTTGTAACATTTTGATAATAAAGTTGTAGCACGTTGATAATAAAGTTGTAACATTTTGATAATAAAGTTGTAACATTTTGATAATAAAGTTGCAACATTTTGATAATAAAGTTGAAACATTTTGATAATAAAGTTGCAACATTTTGATAATAGGTTGTAACACATTGATAATAAAGTTATAACATTTTGATAATAAAGTTGTAACATTTTGATAATAAAGTTGTAACATTTTGATAATAAAGTTATAACATTTTGATAATAAAGTTGTAACATTTTGATAATAAAGTTGTAACATTTTGATAATAAAGTAGTAACATTTTGATAATAAAGTTATAACATTTTGATAATAAAGTTATAACATTTTGATTATAAAGTTGTAACATTTTGATAACAAAGTTGTAACATTTTGATAATAAAGTTGTAACACGTTGATAGTAAAGTTATAACATTTTGATAATAAAGTTATAACATTTTGATAATAAAGTAGTAACATTTTGATAATAAAGTTATAACATTTTGATAATAAAGTTATAACATTTTGATAATAAAGTTGTAACATTTTGATAATAAAATTGTAATATTTTGATAATAAAGTTGTAACATTTTGATAATAAAGTTGTAGCATTTTGATAATAAAGTTGTAACATTTTGAACAATTTGATAATAAAGTTGTAACATATTGAACAACTTGATAATAAAGTTGTAACATTTTGATAATAAAGTTGTAACATTTTGATAATAAAGTTGCAACATTTTGATAATAGGTTGTAACACATTGATAATAAAGTTGTAAAATTTTGATAATAAAGTTGTAACATTTTGATAATAAAGTTGTAACACGTTGATAATAAAGTTGTAACATTTTGATAATAAAGTTGTAACATTTTGATAATAAAGTTGCAACATTTTGATAATAGGTTGTAACACGTTGATAATAAAGTTGTAACATTTTGATAATAAAGTTGTAACATTTTGATAATAGGTTGTATCACGTTGATAATAAAGTTGTAGCATTTTGATAATAAAGTTGTAACATTTTGACAATAAAGTTGCAACATTTTGATAATAGATTGTAACACGTTGATAATAAAGTTGTAACATTTTGATAATAAAGTTGTAACATTTTGATAATAGGTTGTATCACGTTGATAATAAAGTTGTAGCATTTTGATAATAAAGTTGTAACATTTTGATAATAAAGTTGTAACATTTTGATAATAGGTTGTATCACGTTGATAATAAAGTTGTAACATTTTGATAATAAAGTTTTAACACGTTGATAGTAAAGTTATAACATTTTGATAATAAAGTTATAACATTTTGATAATAAAGTTGTAATATTTTGATAATAAAGTTGTAACATTTTGATAATAAAGTTGCAACATTTTAATAATAAAGTTGTAACATTTTGAACAATTTGATAATAAAGTTGTAACATATTGAACAACTTGATAATAAAGTTGTAACATTTTGATAATAAAGTTGTAACATTTTGATAATAGATTGTAACACATTGATGATAAAGTTGGAACATTTTGATAATAAAGTTGTAACATTTTGATAATAAAGTTGTAACATTTTGATAATAGATTGTAACACATTGATAATAAAGTTGGAACATTTTGATAATAAAGTTGTAACATTTTGATAATAAAGTTGTAACACGTTGATAATAAAGTTGTAACATTTTGATAATAAAGTTGTAACATTTTGATAATAAAGTTGCAACATTTTGATAATAGGTTGCATCACGTTGATAATAAAGTTGTAACATTTTGATAATAAAGTTGTAACACGTTGATAATAAAGTTGTAACATTTTGATAATAAAGTTGTAACACGTTGATAATAAAGTTGTAACATTTTGAATGATACCTCCTCCAGTTGTGTTTTCCCGCCCAGCTTGCTGACGACCATTCGGGGGCCGTTCTCTCCGACGTCCACTTCCTGGACAGACATGCCCTCGGCCAGCGGGTGGCGCCGGACGCTGAGGATCCGTCCGACACGCAGGTCCAGTCGTGACACGTCGACGCGAGGCTCCGCCCCCAAGGAGAGGGAGTCAGAAGTGGGACGAGCTGGGAAAGAGAGAGAGGGGTACATCTTTTCCTTCCTTCCTTCCTTCCCTCCATCTTTTCTTTTTTCCTTCCTTTCCTCATTTCGTCCCCCTTTCCCCATCTCACCTTTCCTCTCCCCTCTCCTCCTCCTGCTCGGCCTCTCTCTCTGGTCATGTGAGGAGGCGGGAGGAGGATTGGTTGAAGCTGTGGCTCCAGCAGGTTGATTGACAGGTGTTGTGGGGGCGGGGCCAACTTTTGCAGGAGGCGGGGCCGGGGAGAGCAAAGCTTTCGCTGAAAGAGAGAGAAAGATGCAGGAATTTAATTTGATGTATCTGGGTGTGTGTTTTAATCTTTTGGTTCAATCTGCAAACGGGTTTGACTTGATAAAGCTATTATTAGATTAAAAGGTTCTCTGTGGGCAAGAAAACCATCTGCAGTCGTCGTGTGTTTATATTCCTGTCTATGTGGGGACCGGCTCGAAAGAAATGACATACTGGAACGAGAGAACTTTTATGAAAGTTAGTCTTTTTTGAATGAAAATGGTTGGGATTTAAAAATAAAGTGACAACATTATGGAAAGAGGACGTCTAAAAAAAAAGTTGTGTGTGTGTGTGTGTGTGTGTGTGTGTGTGTGTGTGTGTGTGTGTGTGTGTACCTGTGCGTCTCCTCTGTCTCTCCTGCAGTTGGCTCCTCAGCTGCTCGATGTCTTTCTTCAGCTTCCCGTTCTCCACCAGCAGCTTCTTCTGGTCTCTGACTGAGGCCTGCAGCACTAAAACGAGCACAGAGTTACCGTCGTCCACCAGGGGGCGCCCTGCACTGAAACGAGCACAGAGTTTACCGTCGTCCACCAGGGGGCGCCCTGCACTGAAACGAGCACAGAGTTTACCGTCGTCCACCAGGGGGCAGCTTAAAGGACACTAACGCTGCGTTCACACCAAAAGAGTTGAGAATTATCCACGCTAATAGATTACAGGTTATAGGTTGTTGTTGTTGTTGTTGCTCTTACGTGCTTTCTCTCTCAGCAGCAGGGCCTGGGTCTTGATGTACTCCATGATCTGCTCTCCGTCCTCCGGGTCCAGCTTCATGAGCGCGGCGGCCATGCTGAGGACGAACACAGTTTAACTGTTTGGACCCCAGAAGGAAGACGCTCCAGTATTTTACATCGTTGTTTCAATACTCCAGTCCCAAAAACTCAACACACACTTTTTTATTTCAGAATAAAGATGAGTTTCACCACAAGAAGAGAGACTGAGAACTCACTGAAGGAGCCTCGTTGAGGTTTGGAAAGATGTTATCTAGGATGAAGGAACGCACATCAAAGGACTACACACACACACACACACACACACACACACACACACACACACACACACACACACACACACACACACACACACCACACACAACCAGTCTATTTGCATGATGAAAAGCAGCCTACTGGTCTGGTTTACATTTACAAACACACAAAAAAGTGACCTTATAAGGACCGAGGAGGAGCGACGGAGAGACCTGTCAATCACCTCCTAGCCCCGCCCTAAAGCGCCCCCTGCTTTATGGTCTGTTTGACTCTAAATGAACATAACAGAGTCATTTATATAGACTTCTATACAACCAGAGGAGTCGCCCCCTGGTGGCCAGGAGAGAGAATACAACTTTAACACAAGAAGCATAGGCTTCTATACAACCAGAGGAGTCGCCCCCTGGTGGTCAGGAGAGAGAATGCAGCTTTAACACATGAAGCATAGACTTCTATACAACCAGAGGAGTCACCCCCTGGTGGTCAGGAGAGAGAATGCAGCTTTAACACATGAAGCATAGACTTCTATACAACCAGAGGAGTCGCCCCCTGGTGGTCAGGGGAGAGAATGCAGCTTTAACACATGAAGCATAGACTTCACTTTTCAGAACTGGAGGTTGCCACCTGATCCAGACCTTAGCCCCAAAACCAGAAGTCTTCATTCGTCGTGAAACTGCTCGACCTGGTGGGGACCGACCTTGTGTCCTCGAGTAGTGGTTGAGTCCCCACAATGTCAGTAACGTTCACACACTGGCAGCAGCTGCTGAATCACTGAAATGCAGAAAGCGACCGAGCAGCTGCAGTCAGACCTCCTGCTATAAATAACATCAGCTGGTGGATGAAGTACTCAGACCTGAGTGGCAGTACTGCAGTTGAAAAACACTGAAAAATGTAAGTACTCACAGTTCCCTTCATTTTATATTTAATTTAGTTTTATCTATATTTTATGAACTGTTTAACGTAAACAAAATAATACATAAAATATTAATCAGCAAAGTGACTAAAACTGTGGAGCAAAAACTACAAAAGTTCTGATTAAAATATAATTAAAGTGTAAAGTAGCATCACATGGAAATTCTGACAAAGGTAGAAGTACATTACACACAGTATTAAAAACACAGTAAATAACAATAGAGAACATGATTTTAAGGGAAACAACATAGAAAACTGTGACTTACACAGAAAAGAGAACCACATCTTATAAAGAAAATGATTTACCAATTCTCTACTTCATTGATTACAATTAATCAAACGAAAGTTTTTGATTTCGATTTTGCCCCAACAACAACAACAACAACAACAACAACAACAACAACAACAACAACAACAACAATAAAACGCTCCAAAGTGAAAGTGTCTTCGCTGAATAGAAAATAAGGAGAAAAATATCTACAACAATGTAATAAAAACATAACGATGAATAATTTAAACACGTTTCTGCGTCTGTGGGAGTTTAAAATCTCAAACCTTTAAAACCCTCTGAAGGAGTGTGTTTGTACGACAAACACACACAAAAGGAGTGTGTTTGTACGACAAACACACAAAAGGAGTGCAGCTTTGTGTCTTTGCAGCTCTACCTGGGGTGGAAGAGGTTGTCCCCGTTGTCCATGTTGCACCACGTCGTCCTCACACAGCTCTCCGCTCGTCTCCAGGAGACTCAGCTGTCTGCTCCCATCGGCAGCTGTCTGGAGGTCAAAGGTCAAACTCCTCCCCTTTACAACCGCACAGCGACTTTCTGGGATCTGGAACTTCAACAGCTTTGAGTTTTTATTACGAAGGAAAACATTTTATTTTCTCTATTTGAAGTATTAAAGTATTAAAGTGAATGTACTAATACTCCACCAGTATTATCAGCAGTTAAAGTACTCTTTGTGCAGTAAACTTAGATTTTATAAATCTACTCCTACTTTTATACACAGGATATATCTGTATATGATAGGATATGAAGCGGCACTATAATCTACCCAGTAGTACACAAAGTACCTCATTAAGAATCTCTTTCATATATTTTATGAGATAAAAACAAATAGTACAGTATTTTACAAGAATCTCTGATTTATGAGTACTTTTTTTAAAGGTACATTATTAATCCAGTCTTCTTACTTGTTGTGAAGTATATCTGCACTGTGGTATTTGTACTTTTACCTTATATATTTATATTTGTACATATGTTGAGTCTAAAAGTGATATATATCTTCATAATACTAATACTTCAACATATAATATGTATTATATGTGATTATACTTTTTAGACACACACACTCATAAAAAAAAATCAATCAATTAATATTTGATTATTCATTCTTTTTGTTGTGCTCATAATAAGAGTTATTATTAAAAAACCTCATTCATTTCAGGATCAACACGTTTAAGGCGTCAGTATGCAGAGAATGTGTGTGTGTGTGTGTGTGTGTGTGTGTGTGTGTGTGTGTGTGTGTGTGTGTGTGTGTGCGTGTGTGTGTGTGTGTGTGTGTGTGTGTGTGTGTGTGTGTTTATAGAGAGAGACAGCAGTGTCTCTGAAGTTATCCAGAACACAAGCAGCCCCCTCTGGTGGAAGAAAGCAGTACTACAACCACATGTCCCAAACTGTATCTCCTTCCTGAGGGTCAGTCTGCTCGATGTATTATGTCCCAATTCAAACAGTGGACACGGCTCACCAGCACCAACACTGATGGTTTTAATGTTTATGATCAAGCAGATCCATAAGGATTATTATGTTTCATGATTCCTCCCACATTTATTTTCCACAATCTGGCTTCAATTTACTTCCTCTCCGCCTGCGTCTCCATAATGTACGGGTGTGTTTTTTTCCTCTCCTTCCTTTGTTTGAACACAAAGAAGTGGACGGTTCACTTGTTCCCGAGACAATGGAAGTGGAACTCAATCGCTTTACTGATTATTATTGGGTTACAAATTCCAAAGGAAGCCCATTGGACAGCACTGCACCACGGCCACAGAGCAGGTGCAGCGCAGGAACCCGAAGCTAAAGGACTTAATCCTCATTAAAAGCAACTGATCAACTCATCATTAGTCAGGGCATCTTCTAGAATAGGGGCTGCTACTTCGGCTGCACACCAGGAGATCTCCTCAAACCTCCCTGATACCAATGGGACGTTGTTCTGCCTTCACCTCCTACATCCACCGACCTCAACACAAGACGAATAAATCAAACTAAGTAAAGCCAGAGAAAGTGTCCAGTAAGTCATGCATATAACTGGTGGTGGTGTCATTTTTCATGTCGTTTCTGGCATTTGTTGGCTTTTCATTTCCTTTGGCTAATAGCATGGGATAGCTTCATCTCATTCTTAGAAAATGTTCCTGCTATTCTCTCTAAAAGCTACTTCTCGCGTTTTATTATTCAAGTGGATCTTCTCTCTTCACGGTATAATGTCATTGCATTCCTGTCAGTTTGACTCCCACTCTATTTGCTAGTCTAACAGACCATTGCTCAATCTCCTGGTATAACGTGAACGTTTTCAAAATCCCTGCTGTAACGTGACCTGGCATAACGTGATCGATTCTTATTTCCTGGTATAACGTGACCGTTTTCCATTTCCCCTCCAAAAAAGGTCTGAGTTACCTAATTTCTCATTTCCCGGTCTGAGCGAACCCGGTCTAGAGTTGTGCTGCGGTCTATGTGACCCCAACTATCCTGTTCTCCGGTCTAACTTGACCCAACTATCCTGTTCTCCGGTCTAACTTGACCCAACTATCCTGTTCTCCGGTCTAACTTGACCCAACTATCCTGTTCTCCGGTCTAACTTGACCCAACTATCCTGTTCTCCGGTCTAACTTGACCCAACTATCCTGTGCTGCAGTCTAAACGTGACCCCCGACTATTCTTTTTGAAGGTATAACTCGACCCCAACCTACCCTAGTCTAAGGTCTAACTTGACCCTAACCTATCCTAGTCTAAGGTCTAACTTGACCCTAACCTATCCTAGTCTAAGGTCTAACTTGACCCTAACCTATACTAGTCTACGGTCTAACTTGACCCTAACCTATACTAGTCTAAGGTATAACTTGACCCTAACCTATCCTAGTCTAAGGTCTAACTTGACCCTAACCTATACTAGTCTAAGGTCTCACTTGACCCCAACCTATCCTAGTCTAAGGTCTAACTCGACCCCAACCTATCCTAGTCTAAGGTCTAACTTGACCCTAACCTATCCTAGTCTAAGGTCTAACTTGACCCTAACCTATCCTAGTCTAAGGTCTAACTTGACCCTAACCTATCCTAGTCTAAGGTCTAACTTGACCCTAACCTATACTAGTCTACGGTCTAACTTGACCCTAACCTATACTAGTCTACGGTCTAACTTGACCCTAACCTATCCTAGTCTAAGGTCTAACTTGACCCTAACCTATCCTAGTCTAAGGTCTAACTTGACCCTAACCTATCCTAGTCTAAGGTCTAACTTGACCCTAACCTATACTAGTCTAAGGTCTAACTTGACCCTAACCTATACTAGTCTACGGTCTAACTTGACCCTAACCTATCCTAGTCTAAGGTCTAACTTGACCCTAACCTACCCTAGTCTAAGGTCTAACGTGACCCTAGCCTACCCTAGTCTAAGGTCTAACTTGACCCTAACCTATCCTAGTCTAAGGTTTAACTTGACCCTAACCTATACTAGTCTAAGGTCTAACTTGACCCTAACCTATCCTAGTCTAAGGTTTAACTTGACCCTAACCTATCCTAGTCTAAGGTTTAACTTGACCCTAACCTATCCTAGTCTAAGGTCTAACTTGACCCTAACCTACCCTAGTCTAAGGTCTAACGTGACCCTAGCCTACCCTAGTCTAAGGTTTAACTTGACCCTAACCTATCCTAGTCTAAGGTTTAACTTGACCCTAACCTATCCTAGTCTAAGGTCTAACTTGACCCTAACCTATCCTAGTCTAAGGTCTAACTTGACCCTAACCTATCCTAGTCTAAGGTCTAACTTGACCCTAACCTATCCTAGTCTAAGGTCTAACTTGACCCTAACCTATACTAGTCTACGGTCTAACTTGACCCTAACCTATACTAGTCTACGGTCTAACTTGACCCTAACCTATCCTAGTCTAAGGTCTAACTTGACCCTAACCTATCCTAGTCTAAGGTCTAACTTGACCCTAACCTATACTAGTCTACGGTCTAACTTGACCCTAACCTATCCTAGTCTAAGGTCTAACTTGACCCTAACCTATCCTAGTCTAAGGTCTAACTTGACCCTAACCTATCCTAGTCTAAGGTCTAACTTGACCCTAACCTATACTAGTCTAAGGTCTAACTTGACCCTAACCTATACTAGTCTACGGTCTAACTTGACCCTAACCTATCCTAGTCTAAGGTCTAACTTGACCCTAACCTACCCTAGTCTAAGGTCTAACGTGACCCTAGCCTACCCTAGTCTAAGGTCTAACTTGACCCTAACCTATCCTAGTCTAAGGTTTAACTTGACCCTAACCTATACTAGTCTAAGGTCTAACGTGACCCTAACCTACCCTAGTCTAAGGTTTAACTTGACCCTAACCTATACTAGTCTAAGGTCTAACTTGACCCTAACCTATCCTAGTCTAAGGTTTAACTTGACCCTAACCTACCCTAGTCTAAGGTCTAACTTGACCCTAACCTATCCTAGTCTAAGGTCTAACTTGACCCTAACCTATACTAGTCTAAGGTCTAACTTGACCCTAACCTACCCTAGTCTAAGGTCTAACTTGACCCTAACCTACCTTAGTCTAAGGTCTAACTTGACCCTAACCTACCTTAGTCTAAGGTCTAACTTGACCCTAACCTATACTAGTCTAAGGTCTAACTTGACCCTAACCTATCCTAGTCTAAGGTCTAACTTGAGACTTATTGTCTCAAGAAGAGTTACTTATTGTATATGTTGAGAGTCATTTCTTTGAACATCTGTGACTCGGTGCACACAGTCGATGTCACTGATGGAACATAGTTCCTCTAATAATGGAGATTATAATTCAATAGAGTTTTTAAACAGGCAGCATGTGAACGTGTTTCAACAGCATTTCAGACTGTTAAACTTTAAATTTGTTGAAATAGAGCCACTGCGTGTTCGAAATAGATTAAAACCCACTGTATTAAAATGTTATGTAGGCTACATATGGATTTCACCACATATATAGCAGACTATGATAACCTTAATTCATAATACTAAACCAATGGACATTACAGAATGAATCCTCTTTGTTGTAACCTATTGACTCGGTTCCTCGCTCTGACTCCGACTCTTAAGATGTGATCAGTCCTTATTTAGCTGAATCGTGGCATCTGAGCTCCACTGATGACATTTTGCATTCACCACGCACAAGCTTCACAAACTCAGTTCTCCACCTCAGGATTAGTCTTAAAACTTACAATGTCTGCATCAAATGAAGAAGTGTGTCAACAAAACATTTCCTTATCCCAGTTTCATAGTTGATTGTCTGACATCAGAGAGAGAGAGAGAGAGAGAGGGAGAGAGAGACAGAGGGAGGGAGAGAGAGACAGAGGGAGGGAGAGAGAGGGAGAGAGAGAGAGAGAGGGAGAGAGAGAGAGAGAGAGAGGGAGAGAGAGAGAGAGAGAGAGAGAGAGAGAGAGAGAGAGAGAGAGACAGAGGGAGAGAGAGAGAGAGAGAGAGTATTTAAAGCCTGTTGGTATTACCTTTCTGTCTTTGTGTGGAGAGACCAGCACATTCACTATGTCTCCGTCTCTGTTGCTGCTGCTGGTCAGCGCCGCCCAGGCTTCTCATTTCTATGGGACGGTGATGACTTACTACCCAAAAGACCCCGACGCAGCTGGAAGCATCGCGGTACGTACAGCTGCCCTGTCAGCCAGTGTTTACCGGTTAGGATGTGACAGAAGTCAAATAACAGTGAAGGGTTTTGAAAACACCTTTCCATGGGGTTTTCCTGTGGATCCTGGACCATCTGAACACAGTTAGTCAAAAAAAAAGAAGCAACCGATATTTGATCCAAAAAAAACAACATTTATTAGAATATCTGCTTTCTAAAACATTTTGAGCAATTCATCAGAAGGAAAGTCTGGTCACGTAACAAACGACCATCTTTACCTGAACCCAACGAAGTATTTCACCATCTTTATTAAACATAACTAAGTATTTCATCATCTTTATTAAACCCAACGAAGTATTTCACCATCTTTATTAAACCCAACGAAGTATTTCATCATCTTTATTAAACCTAACTAAGTATTTCATCATCTTTATTAAACCCAACGAAGTATTTCATCATCTTTATTAAACATAACTAAGTATTTCACCATCTTTATTCAACCCAACGAAGTATTTCATCATCTTTATTAAACATAACTAAGTATTTCATCATCTTTATTAAACCCAACGAAGTATTTCACCATCTTTATTAAACCCAACGAAGTATTTCATCATCTTTATTAAACCTAACTAAGTATTTCATCATCTTTATTAAACCCAACGAAGTATTTCATCATCTTTATTAAACATAACTAAGTATTTCACCATCTTTATTAAACCCAACGAAGTATTTCATCATCTTTATTAAACCTAACTAAGTATTTCATCATCTTTATTAAACCCAACGAAGTATTTCATCATCTTTATTAAACCTAACTAAGTATTTCATCATCTTTATTAAACATAACTAAGTATTTCACCATCTTTATTAAACCCAACGAAGTATTTCACCATCTTTATTAAACCTAGCTAAGTATTTCATCATCTTTATTAAACCTAGCTAAGTATTTCATCATCTTTATTAAACATAACTAAGTATTTCATCATCTTTATTAAACATAACTAAGTATTTCACCATCTTTATTAAACCCAACGAAGTATTTCACCATCTTTATTAAACATAACTAAGTATTTCACCATCTTTATTAAACATAACTAAGTATTTCATCATCTTTATTAAACCTAGCTAAGTATTTCATCATCTTTATTAAACATAACTAAGTATTTCACCATCTTTATTAAACATAACTAAGTATTTCATCATCTTTATTAAACCTAACTAAGTATTTCACCATCTTTATTAAACATAACTAAGTATTTCACCATCTTTATTAAACATAACTAAGTATTTCATCATCTTTATTAAACATAACGAAGTATTTCCCTCTGAAGACTATATTTATGAAACAAGCTGAAATTGACTCGTAGGAAGTTGACATTCGTAGGAAACTGCACAAAAAATGTTAGTTATGGTAAAATATAAAATATATCCTACGAGCCGTCGTATGAGGATTCACTGCACAGTTTTTCAACACATTTATTCCACAGACCACTACTTTCCTTGGATACTATACAAGTGAAATATTACCTTCAAATAAATTGTGATTATGTGACGTTTTAAGATATTAGACGAGTGCAGGTCCAGACAGCAACGATTGACCTCCAGAGGACCAGGAGATAACCGACCAACCAACCTGGCCTCCGTCCCCCGTGTCTGTCTTCACATGTTCTCTTTGACTCGTCTTCCCTGTGACTCCGCAGGTGGTCTTCCGCTATAAGCTGAACTTCCACACATGCGCAGCTGTTGACTCGTGGACCTGCATCAGCGGGAATTGTGGGACTCTGAGTTCTCCAGTGCTGAACATCGTGGACCAGGAGAGCAGTGGACAGTGGTGTCAGAGAGAGGGAATCATGACTGGGAGGTTTCTCAGCAACGCTCCATTGCAGCTGCAGTGAGTGCACCATGACCATGCAAAACAAAAATGAATCAATATGTTGAGGCCCTGGAAAGAAAAGAAGCCTTTGCTGAAACATATATTGGTGATTTAGGACCCAAACACTGACGGCTCAATGATCCAATGCAAGAATAATCTCACCAAAAAGCAGTGGGGTATCAGGTAGCCAAGCTACATCCAGCAAAGAAACAATTAAAGAAGAACCAACAACCAACAGACAAGAGACAGGAGAATGAACACAGACATGAATCAGACAACCAGACACAGGTGTGCAGACAAGAAAAACAACCTGTGTGTAATTATTTGGGTATCAAACACTATCGTAGTTGAATGGGCACTGTATCAATTACGAGGAAACAAACCGATTTCCTCATGCGCTCTGTCTGTTTTTATTCAAAACAATATGTCACCTCAAACTCTTCAAAGAACAATCATCTGTTGTTTTTCTTCCACTCAAAAAGTTTACATTTTTCTACGATAATTGTTTCCTTGCCGTCGTCATGTGAAATAAGGATTTATTTGCAAACTTAAACCAGGAGTTTAAAAAGTTGCCTCCACACACGTGCAACACCGTGCTAAAAAATGACTTTTTCATAACTTCCACTGTAGGTTGAGCGGTGGTAACTGGATCAGAAACGAAAACTCCATCATTAATTGGAAAGCTGTGACTTCGGTGGAGCTGAGGACGCGGTCGGAC
Source organism: Taurulus bubalis (assembly GCF_910589615.1). Classification (NCBI taxonomy): domain Eukaryota; kingdom Metazoa; phylum Chordata; class Actinopteri; order Perciformes; family Cottidae; genus Taurulus; species Taurulus bubalis. Next base: position 42,269,023 of record NC_136591.1, on the reverse strand, counting down.
ACCGGCCGAGTCAACGCGTCCCCCCAGACCACCATCCTGCCAGCTCTGAGGTAGCTATACACTTAAACTGTTTGAATGTGTCACAACACATATTTTATGATGATAGAATCATGACCTTATCATATCTTATAAAAAATAGAACAAAGAAAAAATATGTGAATTTGGTTTCTTTTATTAGTTTTACTCAATTTAAACTTTTTAAAAATACTTAGATATTCGAAAAGAGCCATAAAGGAGGAAATCTGCTGACTTGTGTTCAGGCTCACATTCAAGCTTAAGTTCATAAAGACGTCTGCAGTACATTTCCTGGTTCAAATGTTGAGGAAGAAGTTATTCAGGTTCCCTGCAGTATCTAATTCCAGCAGAAAGACAGTAACTCGATTCACTTTTGCTGTTACCTTTGTCTGGACACAACTGCATTAGCAGCAGCGATTGGCTTCATGACTCAGGCTTCACATGGAAATTGCACAATGTTTCTCTCTGTCAGAGTTCCTTCAAACTGTCGGAGAGATTTCAACCTGTTGGCGTTCGACCCTGACGGTGACGACGTCAGATGCAGATATGGAAACACAGCAGCAGCAGAATGTGACCCATGCACACCGCCCTCTGTTCTCAGCCTCTCCCCAGTGAGTAAAAACAGAAACTGATGCTTTATAATCGCACCATTATAGTCCATTCATAATCCAGAATCAGATCCTTTACTGCAGTCATAATACTACCACTAATCTTTTATTTGATTGACATCCTTCCCCTGAATGTACTCCATTTAACACGGCAGTTAAGTACTTTTTTGAAGATGCACATTTTCATTGAGAAAACGTCAGTTTATCACAAACATTCAACATCAAGACATCTGTTAGGAAGGGGATGAAAAACTGTCACCAGAGAAGAAACTAAAGCGGTCAGACAAATTAAGTAGAGAATCCAACATTGGACAGATATAGACTCAGTATGGTAAAGAGTACAATATTTACCTCTGAGATGTAGTAAGGTAAAAATTACATTATGTACCTGTGAGATGTAGTGGAGTAAATAGTACAATATTTTATTGGAGGAGAAGAAGAAAGTAGAATAAAGTGGAAATACTTAAATAAAGTACAGTTTGAGTAAATGTACATAGTTACATTCCACCACTGGTTTCGGCTCACGGTGCTTGTTTTATCAGTTTGGTCTTGTTGGTCAAATAAATGAAAATAGCTTGAAAGCCTACATTTGGTTCCAAATGAAATGTAGTAATAACACGGTAGTTATTTTGACCTCATGTCCCTTTTTGTCCTCTTGCAGTCCTGCTCTCTGTCATTCAGCCCCACCGATAGCAGTAACGAAGGTTCGTACGCTGTCCAGCTGGTGATGGAGGACTTTACCAGGCAGACTATCATCTTGATTGAAAACAATGGGAATGTTACCCTCTTGACTACCAACGTCGCAATCAGCAAACTGCCGGTCCAGTTTGCATTTATTGGTAAGATTTCTTGTTTTGGCAGCCAGGATTTATGAGGTTTTATGGAAACTGGATAAATATACAATCAACATGGCAATTGGAAGCTTCCTCTGCTAGCTAGCACGAGTAACAATCATTAAAAAGCAAAAGCAGCATGTGTAGACATGTAGTATACCTTCCGTAGCTAACGTAGCATAGAAGTGCTAACATTAGTTAATGGTGTGCTAACGTAACCTGCTAATGTTAGCTCTACAGATCTTTAGGTAGAAACGTGACGTTTCAGAAACGTATCACGATGACACAACACTTCACCACGAGCTCTAAATCCAGTAAACCAGCCTGAACATGAAGAACATCTGAACCCACTGATGAGTCTCTGAAGTATCTGCTTCCCTGTGAGACCCTGTTCAGAGTTTAAAGGCGTGTCAGCCAATCAGCGTTGAGGATCAGCGTTGAGAAGCTCCGCCCGTCACCACCGCCGTCTTGCCGTTGCTGAATCAAACTGCTGCTGGTCTGCCTAAAGTAGCGCTGATAGTGGCATCATTCAGACGCTGTTGTGGGACTACGGATAATAGTATGAACCCAGACACCATGGAGTTTGATTTTCCGACGTATGTGGAGTTTACACAACAAGTATAAAGCAGAACTAGTGGTTATTTCCATGGTGGATGAAGGAAACGGCATCCGTTTGACGGAGATAAACCAGACGCAGTTTCTGGAGGAGTCGGTGAAATTCACCGAGCTGTGTGCGGCTACGGATGATGTCATGAACCCAAACACGAGGGCGTTTCATGTTCCCACATGTTTGGGACTTCCTTAACAAATATAAAGCAGAACTAGTGGTTATTTATTCCATAGTCGATATCGGAAAAGATAACTATTTTTCACGGAGAGAAGCGACGGAGATAAGCCACGCCCCCTTTGTTGCGGCGCGATATGTCTTTGTCGCATTTGGTGTGAACACCCTTGTTTCACTCACGCGACCAAACTGAAGCGGTAAGCGCGACGCGACAATTCGTGTCGCGTCCGGTGTGAACACAGCATTAGCAAAGCGTCAATTGCTATTTTGCTATATCTCTAACATTAAGCTCAATGTAAAGCTCTAGTTTGTTCCAATAGATATAGTAGATATACATATTTCTCACAGTGTTAGTGCAACTTTTATCCTGCTGGTGGCAGCAGAGAAGAAGCCGCCAAGTCATTAAAGTCATTAGGATTCGTCCTCTGGGCACCATGAATGTCTGTTAAATGTTTAATGTCAATCAAACAGTTACCGCGATATTCTCATCCAAACCAAAGTGGTGGATGACTGTTGCTAAGTGGTTAGCATGCCTGTCTTTCAATCAGAGGGTTGGTGGTTCGTGCCCTGGCTCCACTAGTCCATGTTGATGTGTCCTTGAGCAAGACGCTTAACCCCTAATTGCTCCCTGTTGCTGTGTCTACGGTGTATAGAGCAAAAATGTGAGTTGCTTTGGATAAAAGCGTCAGCTAAATGTAATGGGCCGACTGATGGATGAACAAACCGACTGGTATTTCCATCCTTTCTCTAAGTCTTGCTTGTCTTCATTGTTGCAGTGGATCCTGTGGTGCCGTCCTGCACAGAGGGACTCTATCTGCCCAAGTTCCTGCCTCCAACCCCACAAAACAGAGCTCAGCTGTACACGCTTGTTAATCAGTCTCTGGAAATCAGCATCAATGCTGAGGCAAATAATTCCACGTAAGTCAAAAGTAATTATTATTATTTATTTGTTTTACTTTTTTAACCATGTAAAGTGCCTTTGTATTACGTATTATTATTATTAAGGTTAATGATGCAGAATGTTCTATGGTGAGATAAGACATGCTTATCCACATTAACATTCTGGGGTCTGGTCATTTTCTCGATTTTACATAATTTTTAAATTTCCCTTTTTAAAGTCACTAGCATACGATACATACTCATGTGTTGTATATCAACAATTACAATTTACACTTGTGTCCAAAGGCACAAGCGTAAAGAGAAAATATGACTAAAGCAAAAATTTTGGAGATTTTTCATATTTGTTGTGAAAACATAACTTTACTCATGTGGTATATCAGTTTTAGTGATAGAAATTGGTTTACCAATTTCTAAATGGTCTAAATGGTAGTCTAAAATGGTAGACAAATGTAATTAAATGTCTAAAACCAAATGTATTATTATATGGTGGGGAATATGAGTTGTCACAAATGAAATGACAAAAATGACACAAATGACTATATGAACATCTGTTTATTGAACTTTAACAAAATTGCAAAGTGCAAATGTAAAACACATATTGATAACAAATAAAAAATTCTAAATAATAAATACTGTATATAGCCACATATTAAAATAAGAAAATGAAGACACTATTCAGTCCTCCTCATATATTAAAGCAATAATGATAACAAATACAATATTCTAAATAATAAATAATACATTCTTAATATGGCCACATATTAAGAATACGTTTTATTTTATTAAGAATGAAATATTTTATTATGAATTAAGAACGTAAGTGCCCGCTCTGCATGTCATGCACTCAGCTTCCGAAGCATCACGGCCGAGGCGAAAACATGGGTATTTTTTTTTGTTCGTCCGTGAACTTACATTAACGTTTCGGCATGGCTGCAGATGTCATGTGCTGTTGTAAACAATGCAACTAGTGGAGGGGGCAAGGTGCTCGGTGTTGCCAGATTGGAGATGGCGAAGTATCGTACCAAAGCTCAAAATGGTCGTATTTGGAGGATAATTATCGTGCATCTGGCAACACTGAGATCGGTTGACCAATGACAGTTCTCTCCACAGTCAGAGCTCGCGCAAGAAGGTGGAACGTAAGGGAGATACCATTTCCGAAACTTGTAAGGGCGTAATAACTAGTTTGTGAAAGACCCAGAGAAACACAAATATCCAATGAGGCAAAATCCCGGACGTTTTTGGCATTTTTTAGGTCTCAAAAAGAGGACATGTCCGGGAAAAAGAGGACGTCTGTTCTCCCTACCTAACGTGACATAAACACTGCTGTAGTAACGATTAACGGAGATCCAACGCTACTAGACTTACTTACTACAAATCTAGTGACGTGCTAACGCTACGAAGCTATCGTTGTTAAACACACGTTAGTTACGGTCTTACAAACGGATGGAGGTCCAACACTACTGGTCGTACTAAGGTCACTGTAAGAAAGTTAACGGTGATAGGGACAACAGTTGATTACTCACCGTTCAGTCTCACAGAAACGCTGTAGCCAGCTATCTGGCCCGTTAGCTCCGGCTAGCTCCTTGTTAGCGAATCCTTCAGGCACTGAAGCTGCACCGTCTGTCCCCTCCAATATAGCTTCGCTCAGGACTCTTTGCTTGGCATCTTCTGACTCACATTGAAGCTTTGCATGCGTCGTAAGACACGTCCATGTTTAGATGCTCAGGAAGTGGAAACCATATCCGCCAGATTCGAAACCATATCTCTGTGACGTATTATTGTTAAGATATAATTTTATCAAAAACTTAAACATCTGGTTTAACGCTTCGAAGTGGGCCCCAAAGGGTTAAGACATGAGTCAATGGTTTTCTTTTGCTGGGGAATTCAGGTGCACGGGAAATGATGGAAAGAACAGGTTTGACAAGAGTGCAACAAGTTTAAAAAACAACCAACTGTATGAAATATATGTATACAGTATGCACCGGCTGAGTTTTAAAGGCGATCCCCGATAAGACCCACTTAAATGCAACAAGTGTGATTTCTCAAAAATCAGTCAGCAGTGAAACAACTGCCACAAAGGTAACGATATTTAAAAAAAAAAGATGTATGGTGCCAGGTGAGGATTTCGATCATGCCGTCTTGGAAAATAGTTTGGCTTCATTTGTGGGTGGGGTCGATTTTGTAAAGGTTATCTTAACGTGCCGAGCCTTTTCTTATTGTGTTTGTTAAAGGGTTTCCGAGCTGCTGTTCAGTGGGCCGCATAACATCCTCAACACTACATCAGGAGCAGGACAGTACATTCTGAGATGGACGCCGTCTGAAAACGAAGATGGAGAAAGCCACCCTATCTGTTTCGTTGTCCAGGCTGTTTCCCAGTCAGTCACTCGTCCCACGAACATTTCCCCAAAACAACACTGACTACGTTTAGATGAACACTCATGTACCACTATTATTCACAATTTTCCAAATAGATATGGTTCATGTCAACATCATGATATTCTGAATTAGGTCTTATTCTGAAAGGAGAATTTTTACAACAAAGACGTGTGATATGTTGATATTATTCTGGTTTTAGGAACATTCTTTGGACATGTATACAGCTCAGTCACAACATGCTTCAGTTTGTAGAGCTGAAGTAGAGATGCAAGCCCAAAAGAAAAGAAGGAGAAACACACCTAGTTTTAAACATCATGAATGATTTGGATAACAACAGGTTTTTGGACAAATATTTAACAAATATCTCAACGTCGGCCTTTTCAAGAAGCTGTATGAAGGAATGAAAGAGGGAGGCTGAGTTCACACGGTCCGACGAGTCCTCCACCACTGAAAAAAGATTGTGATGCAAAGAAGCCAAATAGCAGAAGCGTCTCCTGCCGTTCCACTTTTCCATATTTTAAAGTGATAAACAACAAGTTAGGGCTTTAAACAGCAGATAGTGGCCTTGTCGTGGAATTTACTGGTGATGAAGATGCTGCATAGGGTCGTTTTATGTTTATCTGAATATGCATAGCTGCCTGTAAACCCCAATAGATATATTGGGATATCAATGTTCATGAGCCATGCAAACAGCTTATTAGAAATATTGTCCTTTTTTTAGTCTTACGGCCACTCAAAGTGCTTAAATACTACATGTTATCGTTCACCCGTTCACATATATTCATACACTAATGGCAATAGCTACCATGCAAGGTGACACCTGACCATCAGAACCCAAAACTACTTCATAATTATACCTTTAATAAGGAGAGCTTTAGCAAGAAAGACTATTCTTTTTAACATAAAAAACTTTTAAATTAAATTAATATCATTTTGTAAATGAGCTATTGTATTAATTTATCTCCACAGGTCAGTCAAGTATCACTCTGAGCTCCGATGTGTCATTGTGAGTGTTGGAAACGGTGAGTGGAACTCCTTGTTGTTTTTATATGTGATGAATTTCATTGCTGATTTTCTGGATTAATAGTCAATTTGTCATCTTTTATTTACATTTATTTTTACAGACCCAACAATAACCACAACAACCACACAACGCACAACCACGTCACTAACCACAACTATCAGCTTAACAACCACACCATTCACAACAACTACTCCATCCACAACATCTACTCCAACAACTACTCCATCCACAACAACTACTCCAACAACTACTCCATCTACAACAACTACTCCTTCTACAACAACTACTCCATCCACATCAACTACTCCATCCACAACAACTACTCTATCCACATCAACTACTCCTACAACAACTACTCCTTCTACAACAACTACTCCATCCACAACAACTACTCCTTCTACAACAACTACTCCATCTACAACAACTACTCCTTCTACAACAACTACTCCTTCTACAACAACTACTCCATCCACAACAACTACTCCTTCTACAACAACTACTCCTTCTACAACAACTACTCCATCCACAACAACTACTCCTTCTACAACAACTACTCCTTCTACAACAACTACTCCTTCTACAACAACTACTCCTTCTACAACAACTACTCCATCCACAACAACTACTCCTTCTACAACAACTACTCCTTCTACAACAACTACTCCTTCTACAACAACTACTCCTTCTACAACAACTACTCCATCCACAACAACTACTCCTTCTACAACAACTACTCCTTCTACAACAACAACTACTTCCACAACAACTACTCCATCCACAACAACTACTCCTTCTACAACAACTACTCCTTCTACAACAACAACTACTTCTACAACAACTACTCCATCCACAACAACTACTCCTTCTACAACAACAACTACTTCTACAACAACTACTCCATCCACAACAACTACTCCTTCTACAACAACTACTCCTTCTACAACAACAACTACTTCTACAACAACTACTCCATCCACAACAACTACTCCTTCTACAACAACTACTACTTCTACAACAACTACTCCTTCTACAACAACTACTCCTTCTACAACAACTACTCCATCCACATCAACTACTCCTTCTACAACAACTACTCCTTCTACAACAACAACTACTTCTACAACAACTACTCCATCCACAACAACTACTCCTTCTACAACAACTACTACTTCTACAACAACTACTCCTTCTACAACAACTACTCCTTCTACAACAACTACTCCATCCACAACAACTACTCCTTCTACAACAACTACTACTTCTACAACAACTACTCCTTCTACAACAACTACTCCTTCTACAACAACTACTCCATCCACATCAACTACTCCTACAACAACTACTCCTTCTACAACAACTACTCCTTCTACAACAACTACTCCTTCTACAACAACTACTCCATCCACAACAACTACTCCTTCTACAACAACTACTCCTTCTACAACAACTACTCCATCCACATCAACTACTCCTACAACAACTACTCCTTCTACAACAACTACTCCTTCTACAACAACTACTCCTTCTACAACAACTACTCCATCCACAACAACTACTCCTTCTACAACAACTACTCCTTCTACAACAACTACTCCTTCTACAACAACTACTCCATCCACATCAACTACTCCTACAACAACTACTCCTTCTACAACAACTACTCCTTCTACAACAACTACTCCTTCTACAACAACTACTCCATCCACAACAACTACTCCTTCTACAACAACTACTCCTTCTACAACAACTACTCCATCCACAACAACTACTCCTTCTACAACAACTACTCCTTCTACAACAACTACTCCATCCACAACAACTACTCCTTCTACAACAACTACTCCTTCTACAACAACTACTCCTTCTACAACAACTACTCCATCCACAACAACTACTCCTTCTACAACAACTACTCCTTCTACAACAACTACTCCTTCTACAACAACTACTCCTTCTACAACAACTACTCCATCCACAACAACTACTCCTTCTACAACAACTACTCCTTCTACAACAACTACTCCTTCTACAACAACTACTCCATCCACAACAACTACTCCTTCTGCAACAACTACTCCTTCTACAACAACTACTCCATCCACAACAACTACTCCTTCTACAACAACTACTCCTTCTACAACAACTACTCCTTCTACAACAACTACTCCTTCTACAACAACTACTCCATCCACAACAACTACTCCTTCTACAACAACTACTCCTTCTACAACAACTACTCCTTCTACAACAACTACTCCATCCACATCAACTACTCCTACAACAACTACTCCTTCTACAACAACTACTCCTTCTACAACAACTACTCCATCCACAACAACTACTCCTTCTACAACAACTACTCCTTCTACAACAACTACTCCATCCACAACAACTACTCCTTCTACAACAACTACTCCTTCTACAACAACTACTCCATCCACAACAACTACTCCTTCTACAACAACTACTCCTTCTACAACAACTACTCCTTCTACAACAACTACTCCTTCTACAACAACTACTCCATCCACAACAACTACTCCTTCTACAACAACTACTCCTTCTACAACAACTACTCCTTCTACAACAACTACTCCTTCTACAACAACTACTCCATCCACAACAACTACTCCTTCTACAACAACTACTCCTTCTACAACAACTACTCCTTCTACAACAACTACTCCATCCACAACAACTACTCCTTCTGCAACAACTACTCCTTCTACAACAACTACTCCATCCACAACAACTACTCCTTCTACAACAACTACTCCTTCTACAACAACTACTCCTTCTACAACAACTACTACTTCTACAACAACTACTCCTTCTACAACAACTACTCCATCCACAACAACTACTCCATCCACAGCGATCCCTACACCAACTACAACTGTTTCTTCTGCGCTAACTACACCACCATTAACTACACCTCAAGACCCAACAGCTTACCCAACACCTGTAGCAAACGTCTCAAACACAAGTGAGTATGACAAATGGTGATGTATATTATGTAATCATCTCTTAACGTCCATAATAGCTAAGGATGGGAGCCGCCTCACAGGGAGGTCCTGGGTCACATGGGCCTGGCCGGGCTCCTTCACATGTTAACTATCTTTTGGTATGATATGACCAAGCCACAGCTTTCAGAAAAAAAGGCTTCCTTAAGTGTATGGCAACTCCATGAGCACGTTGCGGGGAAGAGTGTGGACTCTGACCGGACGTCATGCAATGTGAGAACAAGACCATGCCTCTGTGCTGTATAACTCAGCTTCAGCACCCCCTTGCCTGCATTGTAATGTTTGGACACTGTGCTTCTAGTTGTAGCTCTGAAAATGAGACTTTCGTCTTCGTCTCCACTGTCTGAGGACGACATCAAGAGTACCGTCATACAACAGGTCAGCCTTTTCTTATCTCACCAGAAATCAAATCATCAGATAACTGCACCTGCTGTGGTGCCAAAATCAGCTGTTATACAGCAGGCGTAGGTACACAATCCACAGCCCGCCACTGGTTAACAGCAATTTGTTTTGCATTGGGAGGGGCTTAACGTTACACAGCATTGATGTAGCAACCAACGTCCTTAGAATCCACGCCTATGAGCCTCCAGACGCACCGTTGTCAGGAGAAAACACAAGTTGTTTGAAACGGAGCGCACTATACAAGTGATGGCGTTACAACGAGCACCAGCTGTTGCTCTCACTGAGACGACTGGGACCGTAGCTTTAGCCGTTAAACGGCGCACTATGAAACTTCCGTTTCAACACCGTTTTTCACCTTTAAAATAAAAGCACCTTATCTCAAAACCGGAAACCAGATACATTTTGCTTACAGCAGACAAAAAATATGCAACAAAAAACACAAAATTGATTGACAAACTACTGAACAGACTGTTTATGTTGTTCCCTGATAAAAGATAATGTTTCTTCTGTTACCTATTCAGAAAAAAAAAACTGATTTATATACTGTTGTTAAGTTGCTGGTTCTCCGAGAGGGTCTGTTATATTGTTCTGACAACATTACTTTAAAATAAAAGTGTGCAATACACTAGTTTTTCATTCATTATTGAATTTTGTGCATAATGTGATTAATTGCTGTTAATCGCAGAAAAATCATGCGATTAATCAGTTAAATCTTTTCATCTTTGCCCAGCACTAGTTACAAGTGTTACAATAAATACCTCTAATGATTCAGAAATACATTAAAACAATTGCAGATATACCTCTTTACTCTGAACCATCTGATAAGGAAGTGATCGTATCTCAGCACCACTGTTGCATTTTCCTCTCCAGATAAGAGATGAACTGGTGAGACAAGGGTTGCCATCAGACACGACTGTACGCCTCATCAGAAGTGTGTCATCAACTTTTACAACTGTTGTTTCAATGTGAAAATATATGAATCCCTGAAGGGACATTTTGGTTTCAGCAACTTTACTTTTACTGTTAAACAAACATAATATATAATCTTCTTAGATTAATGTAATTTATCCTTTAGTGGAAAAGGAAACATTGCACAGGAAATTAGCAGTCATTATATTTAAAATGTTTGCAATGTTTTAAATAAATGGGGTTGATTTGATCACCTGTTGTGTGCAAATAATTAACTGTTGTAGTGTGTGGTTAAGTGTTTCTCCTGCCTTTGATTTTTTCTCTCATGTGTATTTGTTATTTGTCTCTAAATAATAAAGCCAACTTGCAAATTATATTTAAAGGTTTCAGTGTAACTAATCATCAGGCAATATGCTGGAGGATAGCAGGTTGGATATGATATCATTGCATAAAATATAGGAACAAGACTATAATGCTGTGTGCCGATGGACACTTGCTTCTCTCGACACAATTTCGGAGCAAGAGCTCCAACATTTCTGACCAGAGTCCACTTCAACTTCAGCAACAGCGAGGTAACACAGCTCATTATTATTCCTTCATATTTCCTTTTTGCCAGGCATTTTGCAAATGTACATTAATTACAGACAGCACAGTCTTCTCAAGTAAAGTTACTGTGTAACGCTACGTTACTTTAAGAGGGAAGTAGAGACACTTTCCTGCACTAGTAAGCTAACGTTAGTGTTACTAATATTACTAAAATATAGTATTTGCAATTTAAGTTGTGATATAAACTATTTGGCTTCATATAGTTGATAAATGCCATGTGTTTAGTGTAACTTCCCTCAAAGAAATTGGATGCAACTCACATGCACTCAAACTAGTAATAGTAAGTGTTGTACACTATTGAACCAGTAGGCACAATCTATACAACTTATTAAGGTAAATGACTCATGCTCACAATTTTGGAACACATTTATTATCTTTACAGGATGTAAAAAATAATACAGTATTGTTTCAAATAAAACATATTTAGTACATCCACATGTACCTGTAATGTAATTAAAACTCATTAAGCATAATTAGCTCATTTAGATCAATTGCCTGACAACTTAAACTATGTATTTGCCCCCAACTAATAGCAACCAAAGCTGGACAAAATTGCTGAACATGCAGAAATGAGGATTGAGAAGAAAAGGATAACAGTAACTAATTTCTGTGCACTAATTAAGTAATTGACAGGATAGACCGCTAATTTGAGTTTACAAGTCACTCATTTGAGAGGACATATCTGCAAAAACTCATACGAGAGCTCAAACCACAGATCTGGGCCGACCAAATATCATAAGCAAGCAGAAATTAATACTTTAGAGTGTAAAATGCCTGACAAATCAACCTGTTCGAAGTTACAAATGTGAGTGTTTCTTGTTAAATGAGCTGAGTTTTTTAGATTTTTGTATGGACCATTACTTCATCCAATCAACAAAATTAAAGTTGTCTAAATGGGAGCCGATTGCTGTGGTTTGGTTTTTGAAGATCATGTCTGTTGTTTTTTGTCTGTGTTTTGCGAGTCTTTGCATCCTGATTTGAATTACTTTGAAAATGTTCAAGATCCTTACATATGCAGCACATGAAGTTATGTTAATTGTCAAATAGCTTATGAAGGTCAGCTGTGACCCTCAATCCTGAAGATATAAAAACCAAGCAAAAGTGCAACACTTCTTTGTAATGTTTCTCATCTTTACTTTCTGAACTGCGCAAACATTTTACCAGAACATTTCATTACTGCTATATTAAACAGATATTCCCTAGAAAGTAGATTTAAAGCCCTAGAACTCGTCATGTTGAGTTCTAGCGGCCTCTTGGTTAATGTTGGTAGCAGCTCTGATTGCAGATTTCATGGATGTCTCGATCCAAGCGTGAGGGAAGGCTGTGTGTTCCCCAGCAAAGTGCACCCTGCCTTCACTCTTGAAGAGCTCTTCAGCGTACTCTACATGCTGGTGGGGCGTGAAGAGAGCGAAGGCTCCCAAGCTGTGAGGATCCTGGCTCCACTTCTTCACCACCACTCCTGTGCAGAGAGACTTGACGTGATCCCCATGGATCTTTGCCACATCTCTCAGAGCCATCTCTTTAAGATCTTCATCGCTCACTCCTAAGAAGAGGAGGGAGTCGTCAGACCAGGTGTAGGAAGCCAGGAGGACGCCAATGGTCTCATTTTTCAGGAAATTGTTGGTGGGGTAGTAGATGTAACGTGAGGGCCCGTCAGTGATGCTCTTTCCCCCTTTGATGCCGTCCTTCTCCCAGAACCTCTCACTAAAGGTAAGGAGGATTTTAGTGGAGCTGTCGTAGTGGGCTGCCCTCAGTGCCTCCATCTTTTTAACGGGGAGTGGTGGATCAAAGTCCATGAAGAGGGCAGCTTTGGTTGTGGTTGTTACCAGAACTCTGTCGGCTGAAATGTCTTTCAAAGAGGGCGGTTGGCCTGTCTCATACGAAACAGTCACACCTTCCTCTGACTGCTTGATGAGCTTGACCTTGGAGTTGAGGATAATAGGGGTCACCTTGAGGTCATTACCAAGAGCTGTGGGGAGAAGGTCCGACCCACCAGTCACTTCTGAGTATCTTAAAAACAGAAAGACAAACAGATACTCTTATTGAATACATTCTAGTAGAGCGACTTGCAGATTTGCAATATGTTCATGTGCTGTGTTTTAGCAACCACATTTATAGTTCAATATTGAGATGATTATTAACTGTTTGAAAGATGCAGACTGGGAGAGATTCGTTCTAGGCGGCCAACATCAGAATCAAGGTTTGATTTATAACTGGAAGCCATTGTCTATAATACAACAAATCTAAGACAGACTAACAAACTAACATTAATCAAATTAGCCGAACGTTTGGCCTTCCTTTCGTACATTTCCTGCTCAGCTCCAACAAAGTCAACAATCTGCTGGTGAACACTGTGGAGCATTTAGCATTAAAAGAGCTGGATATATTGGTGGAAATCACGAGGCAATTGTTTCTCAACAAGCTCGCCATAACAACTTTATATGGTCTAACTATGTAAACGCTGTTTGCAGAACAGAAGTGGTAAAAAGTCAAAATGTACTTTGATGCTACATGTCCACCATGGAATTACATTGACTTAGTTCAAATCATTCACAAGTTATTGGTTTCCTCATGAAATAAGTTAACAGCTGATGTACATTATATATATATATATATAGGGGATTTAACAATTTTTATTCTACTGTTCAAAAATGTTTTTCCCATATTGAGTAGTTGACAGTGTGGGATGTTGGGCCTCACTTCACGTCATCATTGACATCAGCCTGGTCATAGATCATCTCGCTCAGCGCCGTGTACATGAGGCTCTGTTCATTCAGCAGGTCACCAATCATCCTCACTGCTTCTGAACTCAGACCTTCTTCTACCAGGTAGTCCTGTGAAATGAACAAATGTCATGCAGTCAAAACCAAAAGGCTTAAAATGTGTCAAAAATATGTCTACTTAACGATTTTCTGTCGTGACGTTTTTATACATTAGTAATCATATATTTATGGAAACATTAAGGATGGAGAACCTGTTCTCCAAACACACGCTGAAGCCACGTTTTTCTCCTAAACATTAACTGCCCGTTTCAAACCAATAGTATGGTTGTGATTCACATCATTTATTTTACTCATAGTTTCATGGCGTCATTTTACTCATAGTTTTCATGGCGTCACATTGTGTTTTACCTTCACAGAATAACCACTGTATTTTGCCAGTGCATCCTCGCAACTGTTTTCCATCACAAAATCTTTCACCTGCAAAAAAAGCAAAGGAAAAAGATCACCTGCATTGATGAAGTCAGTTGAATCATCTATTGAAAGGTAGGTAAAGTGCAAAAGCTTGTCAAGCTGTGCAAGGGAATTAATAACCAAAGGTCAATGTGTGAACTTGTGCAACTTTCTTGTGCTGACAATTCACTTCATGTGTCCGAATGGCTAAAGCAGCAGGTTTGTGGTTTTCAGTGAAGACCTTTGGACTCCATCTTTCCTTCTTTCTCTTACGTACCGTCTTCAAAGCTTCTTCTAGCAGTTGGTCGGCTGATTTCCCTTTTTCCTCTACCGTCACGTTGTAATTGAGGATATCAGGATTGTTTTTCACTTTCTCCGTCTTCGCCAGCACCCCATTGACAAAGTAAAAGGTCTCGGGGTCATCCATGATGAATTCATTCAGTTCGACCTTCAGCGTTGCAGCAAACCAGTGGACCATTCTGTTGACAGAGTTAGCTTTTAACAATCATGTCAGTCTGAGAGGGTCAATAATTTGATTGGAGTTACATAAACTCACTTGTGGGAACTTGGGATCCTCATAGCTCCCAGTTCAGCATACCAGTTTTCTTCCTCATTCCTGTAGGTCTCCACTCGTCCTCCAACACGACCGCTAGCCTCTAATATGGTCACCTTGTTGAACAGATTCATACGAATAGATGAATACACGCAAGTCCATTATTGTAATGTTTCAAAGGTCATAGATGATCAAAACGAACTAGCTGGAGTGTCTTTTGATATTCACTGCCCATACTACGTACACTAAATACATGTGAATGCAATGCAAACTCATTGCAAATGATCACAAACTAACCCGATCAAAGGGGGTCGGAGGAGCTGAGGAGAGACCCTGCAGGTTAATCAACTGGCCCTTTTCGTTGTCCAGTGGTTTTATAATAACATGTGTAGCACATGAGCCTGAAGCGCGTACCTGGTGTCCTGCTTGTTCCAGGAGCCAAGCAGCCGTCAGTCCAGCCATGCCAGCTCCGACGATAACAACATGATGGGATGTATCTATGGAAGGGAGGCCGTTCTCTAGAGTGTCCAGGAGCACTTGGTAGTCATCGTCCTTCAGACACATAGCCAGATGTTCCTTCGGGCTGACACCAGCAGCATGGCCGGGGTACCGCATGAGAAACAGCACACTGACAGCAACTGAAAAACACATTGAGAGTGAAACACACAGAACTCCATCATGAGCGATATTTCCCCCTCTTTGAGGTTTGATTGAGCAGACTGGATCGTTATATTGCAGCACGGAGAGATTCTATGATGCCGTCTTCATAGTTTGCTTGTTTTTCCATATGTTTGACATTTTGAACTTGATATTGTTAGATTTACCACGATTATTCCATCTTTGAGAAAACTACAGATTCCCAGATTCCCTCGCAGTTGGGCAATATCTATGGTAATGTCAGTTCTCCAATCAATTGCGACTGTCTGACGATCAGTGGTTTGATTCCCGGTTGAGCAATTTCTTTCTGCAATTTTAACAACGTAAGAAAAATTTAAATATTCCATATTTTAAAGCATCAATCTGATGCATTTTGAGATGTCACTGGGTCTAACATTTACAGTCAGACCTGCAAACTCATGAGGGGTGAAAAAGGTGACACCAGCGGGGCGGGGGGGGGGCAGTGACGGGCGAGTCAGTGCCGAACAGCGTCACTCGTCGAGAAGCTGTCAAACTATGATCATTATGGGTTTTAATTCTTCTTTTGTCAATACCCAAGTGTACATATATATACATACAGATATATATATATACATACATATATACATACAAACATATATATATATATATATATATATATATATATATATATATATATATATATATATATATATATACATACATAACACACACACACTACCGTTCAAAAGTTTGGGGTCACCCAGACAAATGTTCAGCAATTTCTCGCATGGAATAGCCTTCATCTCTAAGAACAAGAACAGAGAGTATAATGGAACCCACACATGTGATGCTATGCATAGGAAGGCCAGTTGTAAAGCTTCTCTCACCAGCATAACTGTTTTAAGTTGTGCTAACATAATTGCACAAGGGTTTACTAATCATCCATTAGTCTTCTATGATGAGCAAACACAATGTACCATTAGAACACTGAGTGATAGTTGCTGGAAATGGGCCTCTATACGCCTATGTAGATATTTCATTAAAAACCAGACGTTTCCACCTAGAATAGTCATTTACCACATTAACAATGTAGAGTGTATTTCTGATTAATTTAATGTAATCTTCATTGAAAAAAACAGTGCTTTTCTCTGAAAAATAAGGAAATTGCTAAGTGACCCCAAACTTTTGAACGGTAGTGTGTGTGTGTATATATATATTTTGTAGACTTAATACTTACAATATGCAATACTGCTGTACTATACTGAATATTGTTTTGCTACTACTACATTTTACTTCGTAATATTACACTTATATGCCATAACATGTATAATGTACCAGCCTTTTTATTTGACCATATTATGTCATACTGTTACACCACTTTACTTTGAGGAGACATCACTGTTAGTCTAGAACACTGAATAATGTTTCCACCAGTAAACCTGAACATGCACACCTCTCTCTGTGTGACAGCGATTATAACCGCATCACTATATAGATTATAATTAACTAGAGGATACACTTTTTTCTACACGTAGATGTTAAACCCTTAACTATAAACAGTAGCCCGGCCACCCTACGGCGGGAACTCATTTAGTTTTTTTTATTAAAATAAAAGTTGGATAAAATCTCCCTTGTCCTCTCCTTATATGTAGTCAGGTGTCGGTAGGTAGAACTTATATGTAGTGAGGTGTCGTCGGTAGAACTTATATGTAGTCAGGTGTCGGTAGGTAGAACTTATATGTAGTGAGGTGTCGGTAGGTAGAACTTATATGTAGTGAGGTGTCGGTAGGTAGAACTTATATGTAGTGAGGTGTCGGTAGGTAGAACTTATATGTAGTCAGGTGTCAGTAGGTAGAACTTATATGTAGTCAGGTGTCAGTAGGTAGAACTGCAGCGCCGCTGACTCGCCGCTCTCCTGGTTGACGTCACACGCTGCCACGGACTCTCCGCTGCCAGTATTCTCACTTGCTGTCTCTCCAACAACGTTAGCTAACGTGTTAGCTAGCTGACTAGCTTCGAATAAAAAACTGGTGGGAGGGAAATGAAGCCGCTGTAGACATCTTAACGCTGATTGGCCAAGACTCGACACGTCAAAGATCTTCTATTGCTAAGATGATCACGACCTCAGGTTTTTTTTTTCCGTGTCCCACTCCAATCTCAGAAACGGCGGACAGTTGACCCCCCCCCCCCCTCTCTCCCAAAAACTCTTCGGATCTACGTGATTCACATGGATGACATATTTTGGTTTCAAAACGGCGAATTTCGCTGAAAGGTGATGGATTTTCATGTCTGCCTATGGTTAAGAATCACTGCCCTATAGCTCACACTACAAATTAATAAAATGGAAGTGAAACCATTGACTATTTTTATTTCCCCGTGCAATCAGTACCATATTACATAGGTTCTCTCTTTTTTCAAGTAAACATCTTACAATTCCTAATAGGATATTATTCAGAAATTACAGACTTGTTAAATAAACTGTTAACATGCATTTCACCAAGCAAAGCAAATTCTTTATTCATCACATAAAAGGTCTACAAACTACTAAAGAAAGAAAGTAAAAAAGAAAATAAATTATCTTAATTACGCATTATGAAATCCACAATGGTGTCACTTTTCTATTTTGGACCACGGTCATACATTATCACATTAAGACTCAACAAGGTGAGTCACGAATGAAGCTGATCTGATGTCCTTAGAGGACTAACATTTCAAAAACTGCCATGAAATTAAACATGAATATTGTTTTCTGAGTTCATTCTTCTGCTTGGTGACACAGTTTTCTTTAAGCTTAGTATAAGAGCTCAGAGGTCACAGGGGGTCAGGTCTTTATGCTGCATTAGACATTATCCTACTCAAACCACTTTCCAAATAATCTGGGTTCGGCACATAGCGGTAACTTTGATTATTGTTTTGTACTTATGATCTTATGAACACATATACGACCCAAGAAATGATAAAAGTAAAACAGACACGAAAACAAAAGGGACATAAACTGAGCAGAATAACAGGTTTAGACTGAAGAGTGTGTGTGTGTGTCTGTGCATGTGTGTGTGTGATAAGGAGTGTCGATTAAGGTGAGGTCGTAATATGGGATGTATTTCAATCTACAAATTAATACACAAATACAGTACATATATATATATATCATATATAAATATCTCTATAGATACATTTATACACATATACATAAGAAAAAGAACAAGAAGAACAAAATCATATTGTAGCAAAAGAATAATAACAATTCAAGGAGAAGCAATTACAAATTAATAAACAATCAAAAGACACATAATTTAGTTAATTGATTAATAATTCTTTAAATATGGCATTATTGTGTATACATGTGTGTGCAGGGGATGTATTTCAATCTAAACACTAATACAGTACATGTACACATATATCACTGTAGATATAAATAAGAAAAAAAGCAAGAAGAACAAAATTCAAATCGGTGACAGTGTCAGGGGTGTAGGCACCAGAACATCAAAAGAATGGCCCAAGGGCAAATATTTATGTTTTGGGCTTGCACTAACTTGTTGAGCTGCTGGGTGAAAAATTGAGCAATATCTTAGTTGTTAAGAAACACTGAATGATGCAGAACAAACATCTAAACGAGTGCAGCTGCAGACGTTAATGAGACTTTGGGACTAAAAAGGGTGCTCTGGTGTCGAGTAATATGGGATGTATTTTAATCAACACAACAATACACAAATACAGTAAATGTACACAAATATCCCGATTGACATACATTTATACATGTATACATAAGAAGAAAAAAAATCGTAAGAAAAGAAGAATAATAATGATTCAAGGAGAAGCCATTATAAATTAATACATAATACGTGTGTGTGGGAAGGAGCGGGGGGGTAGGGGGTGTGGGGGGGGTTAAATCTACACATTAATACACAAATGCAGTACATGTACACTAATATCTCTACACATGTCGATGACCAAAGTGCAAAATCTCCTATCTGCATCTTAATGTTTTTTTCTTTTCTTTTGTATTGTTTTTCTTATTATGTATTGGGTATCCTTAACAATAAGCATTCTGCAAGTAAACAAGTTTTTTTTTGTATTCCCCAAAAAGTAAATTTTTCAGATAGGAGGTTTTGCTCTTTGGCCATCGATATGTATTCATACACAAAAAAAACAAGAAGAACTAAATCCAATCGTAAGAATGTAATGGGGACTTTGGAAGGGGTCGGGCAGAAGAATGGCCCAAAGCCCTGAAGAGCTGGAATCCCAGACATTACGTCGCAGTATCTTCAAATAATGATTTCAGATGAATTATTGATGAATGATACAAAATAATTCACATCAAATTCGAGAAACCGTCAAGCCTCCACCAGTCTGTATAATTTTGTAAAAAAAAGAAAGTAAACTAGGCAGAGGGGGCAGCTGATAGCTTAGGTAAGATTTTGAATTTGCGTACAATCTTTGGAATGAAAAGATTCATTGAGACGACGTGTCGAAACAAAAGAGAATATTATATTATATATAGAGCACCATATTGCTGCAACGTACTCACATAATTTCCAGGTCACCACACGTGGTTCCATCTCCGTTCGGAAGCGCGTCAGTGGCCAGAGGAAGAGGAACAGCAACAGCCTTCTGCTCGGTTTCCAGAGCTGCCGGGTTTTATTTAATGTTGGTTGATCCCTCTTGTTTGGATGACAGGCGACTCCAAAGCTTTGGCTCACAAGATCTCCGTGGCTGCTTTTATGTTTGCCGATCGCGTGTTGTCACATGGCTCCCAATACCAATAGTAGAGGATCTGTGGTGAGGGGAACGTTCTCCTGGCACATACATTTATTTTTGTTCTCGCACAAACTTGTTTCACTGGTTTACTGGTTTTGTTCAGTTTCACTGGGCACGCACAGCACTGGATAATTACTATAAGGATTAATTATTGACTTGTATACAGAGTCAAAATACAGGTTTAGCAAGGCGGTGTGAGATGCTAAACGACTGTACTCTGAGAAACTGCAACAACAGCTATCAGCAAGTGACTCTGCTTCTGTCTGGAGAGGGCTCAGGCAGATTACCAGCTACAAGCCGAAAACTCCCCACGCCATGAACGACCTCTGTCTAGCAGATGAGTTGAACGAGTTCTACTGTCACTTTGATAGACATGGAGCAGTCCTGACGCCATCCCCCACAGGCCCATCAGCCAGCCACAAACCATCAGCCCACCCCTGATCATGACCCACTCCTGGTCCTGTCCCACCTCAAATCCCTGACTGACCCACTCCTGGTCCTGTCCCACCTCAAATCCCTGACTGACCCACTCCTGGTCCCTCTGCAGTTCACCTACAGGGCCAACAGGTCTGTAGACGATGCAGTCAACATGGCCCTCCACTACATCCTCCAGCATCTGGACTCCAGGAACCTACGCCAGGATCCTGTTCGTGGACTTCAGCTCTGCCTTCAACACCATCACCCGTCTCTGCTGCAGGACAAGCTCTCCCAGCTGCACGTGCCCAACTCCACCTGCAGGTGGATCACAGACTTCCTGAATGACAGGAAGCAGCACGTGAAGCTGGGGAAACACGTCTCAGGCTCTCGGACCATCAGCACCGGTTCCCCCCAAGGCTGCGTTCTTTCCCCGCTGCTCTTCTCCCTGTACACCAACAGCTGCACCTCCAGTCACCAGTCCGTCAAGCTCCTGAAGTTCATGGATGACACCACCCTCACTGGACTCATCTCTGGTGGGGACGAGTCTGCCTACAGGTGGGAGACTGACCACCTGGTGACCTGGTGCAGCCAGAACAACCTGGAGCTCAACGCCCTGAAGACAGTGGAGATGGTTGTGGACTTCAGAAAGAATGCAGCCCCACCCCCCCTCTCATCCTGTGTGACTCCCCCGTCGACGCTGTGGAGTCCTTCCTCTTCCTGGGCTCCATCATTTCCCAGGACCTCAAGTGGGAGCTGAACATCAGTTCCATCACAAAGAAGGCCCAGCAGAGGATGTTCTTCCTGAGGCAGCTGAGGAAATTCAACCTGCCAAAGAAAATGATGGTGCAGTTCTACACTGCCATCGTTGAGTCCATCCTCTGCTCCTCCATCACCCTCCGGTACGCTGCAGCCACTGCCAAGGACAAGGCCAGGCTACAGTACATCATCCGCTCTGCGCAGAGGGTGATTGGCTGCAATTTGCCATCCCTCCAGGTCCTGTCCACTTCCAGGACACTGAAGCGGGCAAGAAGGATCGCAGCTGACCCCTCTCACCCTGGACACAACCTGTTCGTGTCCCTCCCCTCTGGCAGGAGGTTGAGGTCCATCAGGACTAAGACCTCACGCCACACTAACTGTTTCTTCCCGACGGCCCATCAACAGAGCCCGGGTTCCCCACTGACTGACTCTACCATCACAGGACTATTCTCGGACAATTCTTTCGGACCATTTATTTGTATTCCTTTCTCTCCTCTTACCGGTCACTCCACTGCACAATTAATATTTAAACACTCATGTCACATACACTTAACTTTAACATACACTTATATTAATGTTATCTGTTGTCTGAGCACTTTATCCTTATCTGATTTAGACATCATTGCACTGTTGCTGTCGTTGATTGTTGTTTGTCTCGCATAATGTCTAACGTATGCATCTTCCGCCTAACTAAATTCCTCGTTTGTGCAAACATTCCTGGCAATAAACGGTTTCTGATTCTGATTAATGATTCACATACTTCATATGTCAAGGAGGACGTGGTGAGACAGACACTCAGATGCAGAGGAACACGACTGGAGGCACGTTAGGTGAAAAAATCAAAAAGGTCCTTTACTAGTCAAAGTGAAAACACAAGGAAAACCAAACGTATTCAGAAAACTGATACGACAAGGGCTTGAAGGAGATGCACACATACGAGGATACAAAGACAAGCTGGCAGGGGACAAGGGAAAGCGGGGGAGTATATATATATGAGAGGAAACACAGGTGTAAAACAATCAGAGGACACACATGGGAGTGGCTGAGTGCAGGTGAAGGGAATGGCACAATCAGGAAACACACATACACAATTAACAGAGTGTTACATCATATACCCAACAATGTTCTAGTTTCACAACATTTCTTGACATCACGTTGTGTTTTACCTTCACAGAATAGTCAGTCACGTGGGCAACCGATAGTACATTGCAAACAACCAGTGGCGGGCCGTCAGGGCCTTCTAAGCCTAAACATAATGACAAAGTAATAGCTATTTTATAAAAAAAAATTGTTTAAATATATGTTTTTCACAAATACATTTCATGTATTATAATTATTTTTCCCTATTAGCTTATTTTCTCATTGCACACCTCGTGTGTTCCTCTGTTGCCTTCAGCTTGAGCTCATGGCGCTGCGAGGCCGCTGGTTAACAGCGCTCATCCAATCACATTTCACTTCTGTTTCTCTATGGAATTAGAGAGCTGATTAAACTATGTGAGAAGGCATTCTAGAATCTGTTCTGCCACACGGCCAACGTGCGCTGCGATTGGTCAGTGTGTCGGTACACACCCTGGAACTGAAGCGCACAGATAAACTGAACAAGCGCATCGCTGAACTTTTTTTTAAGGAGAGCGGATGGACTTTGTCTTTAATGAACAGCATCTGGTAAGTTTTCTGCTTTCTGTGTTTTTTTCATCTGCGGTGGCGTTGTGTTGACAAGGTCCAGGAAAAAAGTTAGAGCATTTTGGCTCTCAGCAGATCTAAAACTACGAAAAAAGAAGAAAAAAGAAAAAAGAAATTTGCATTTCGGCACATTTGCGCATATTTTCGCGCATCTGTGACATTTGAATTTGTTCATGTAACAAACCTTATATTTCACTTGTATATGACTTATGGCGTTCAATAAACTTGTATCAGTGTGGATTTATGGGGGAAATGCATTTTCAAAAAAAACAATCGCTGACTCAGCGATTTATGTTGCTGTGTTCTTTGGTTCATATCTCGGTGATCCTTTGCAGCAGAGGGATTTGGTGAATATATATGGAATCTGTGTGAAATTGTCTTGCTTTTTGCCATTTGGTTTCTTCTGATAGCACCAAGCTACGGGTTGCTAGTTCCGGAAACATGCAGAGTGGGCTGACTCGACAAAATTATGTTTTTTTAATAATTATTTTAGTTGGTGTTTGAGTTGTGTTGAAATGGCTGACTAATTATTGTAGCCCAGGTTCTCATGTTTAATTTGATGTGTAGCATCAATATATTTGTTCATGATTATTGTAATGTTTTACACAGTTTAACTAAAATGTCTAAAAAAGGACCTATATGGGTCCATTCGGGGCTTAAAGTTTTAACACAGGATTAAGGTGAGTTAAAAACTATTGTATTTTTCACGTGATTGTGCTGCTGGGAGGTGAGAGCTCAGAAACCCCAGCACTGTGATTTGAATATCATAATAACAATCAGTCTGTCAACTAATCTGAAGGATTTGTAGAGATTGCACAACAAAAACACAGTGAATTATTGTGACATGTAGTCCTTTATTTAATTACAAGTATACATCCTCATATCATTATTATGCTACTTCAAACTACATTTATTCGGTGTGGCGATGCCCAACAAGGCTGTAAAGGCTTGTGCAGCAAGCACACTGGCTGTAATAATAATCATAATCTCGTACAAATGTTTGGAACGTAACTCCTCACACAGCGTTGCCAGCACATGCGTCAAACTACACGAAAACCTGCAGCCTGATCGTGAATCATATGCTATGACTTATCTAAGAGATTCGGCGGCCTGTTTCGTCAAAAAATGCGCAAAACGGAAATTGTCCCATTCACTTGAATAAGTTTTTGGCATGAAGAGAGCGAAAAAAACACTAATCTTTGTGCCCATACTTTAACGTAGAAGAATTATTTTAAGTTTGAAACGTTAATAAAACTCTGGACTATATTTGGCCAAATGGGCATTTTGATAGCTATCACAGTTTATAAGTTATCGTTGTTAAAGTTTAGGAACATTTTGGGAACGTTTCTGAGTTTGTAATGGGTGTGCGTTGCGCAGCTCAGAGCATGTGATGTCAGCAGAATCTTGTGAAAAAAAATTCTTATTTTGCCTTCAGTCCCAAAATGTTCTTCATACACCATTATTGGATGAACGTAGGAAATATTGTGCTCGTCGTACACGTGTGTTGATGGAATCCAACAGACTTGTCAAAGAGCCTGAATGCAACATGAACTCCAACCAACTTTTCTATGTAAAATCTGACCACAGTTTTCTCTCATGAAGCCAACGGGAGCACTTTCTGATCTGCCCTGAAGATTTCTAAACCCCACAAAAATGTAAAAACATCTACGCATTCACAAAAGTCTTCTCTCTCTTTTATATACACATTTAAATGTTGATTAAATCAACGCTTGATTAAATGACTCAGAAAATGTATTTATAAAAGTCTTAACTGAGCCAACACAGAGTGATACGAGGTATTCTTCTTGTTTCTGAAAATATTGGAACAAGTGTCTGTATGTTTTTAACCATAAGTGACTTTTTAACTGAATTGATTATACCTCATATTGTATTGTATTTTACATATTGTTTTTGTATTTGTGTTTGTTGCTATATGAACCCATGAGTCTGAAATAAAAGGAATATATATATATATATATATATATATATATATATATATATATATATATATATTATATAGCAACCACTTCAACACTAGAAACACCTTTTCCATACTCCATTTCCATTAAATAATTTAAATTTAATATAAAAAAATTGTATCCCAACTCTTTTGTTGTTTAGCACAATAATAACAACAAATATGTGATTGATACATGACTATATATAATATTCTGAATGTCTTGTATGTCATCAAAACAATCTCATACGACCACAACCCACTGTATGTCATGACAAACTGTCCATGGAGTCCAATACACTCTTGCACTCCTGTCAAATTGACTTTCTTCAAATGTGGTCCAATGCTTATCTTTAGCCACTTTTATGAGAGCAACATGATAGTCCCCCCCCCCTGTGTAGAAACATCAGAGGTAACACCAAACTGCTGGGCAGATTAAAGCAGATCATAGAAGCCGTTATCCCACAGAGGACCTCAGGGCTCAGCGGTAAGGACTGCAGAGTAACGCTGACAAGGACCCCGATGAGCCAAAACCACAGCACGCCTGTTATGGCCATGACCGTGTGGAAAGCCCTCTGCTTTGACTGGTCGACTCGCCCCTTGTTCCCGCCCACTTCCCCTGGACCCGGACGAATCAGAACACGGAGGACAGAAAAGCTGCAGAAAGTTACGATAAGTATAATTACAGGCAACATAATGAAAAGTGAGACATTCAATGAAGAAGGAAAGAGCAGTGCGGTGACAACAATCCATCCAAAGCTCAGCAGCCAAACACATCCAATGCTGATGTTTCTGATCCTGATCCCCGGACCCTTTCTTAACGCCAGGTAGGTGACGGGGTGAACCACAGCCAGGTATCGCTCCACACAGGTGAGGACGTGGAACAAGGCCTGTTCCAGGTAAGTCATGGTTTGAAGCCAGTACCCTATCCTCGCCATCTCTGGGAGATCGGTGAAGAAGCCGCAATAGAAGGAGACACAGCCGAAGCACCAGATCAGCTCGGCGGCAGCCATGTGGTAGACGAAGACGTCGGAGTCGCTCTTCGTAGCGGAAGATCGATGGCGACCCAGATACAGGACGAGGATGGAGACCGGGAGGAGGAGGGAGACTCTGGTGGAGTTGAAGGCAGCGCTGATTGAAATATTAATTGTGGATTTGGAGCAATCAAAAAGCTCTGAATCAAGGGAGGAGTTGGAGGCAGAAGAGTTGACCGACATATCTACTGTATGTGGAGGCCTGAGGAGAAGAAAGAAAAGGAACTGTGCTGTAAAACAACTTCTGAAGATTGCAATCAAACAAAACCAGTGACACAATGCCTCTTTCGATTGTTGGGACTCTTCTAATGAATTGAAAAGTTATTATTAACCGTCCTGAGGGAAATGTGAACGTCTCTAGCGAATTAGACGACAATCCAGCCAACGGTTGTTGAGACATTTCGATAAAGATCGAAATTGTCAATCTTAAGGATAACCAAAATTGGTAGGATTTGTCCTCTGGGGACCTCGGATGTTTCTACACAATTTTAAGGAATCCATCCAACAGAAGAGCCCTTATGGTTAAAAATAGGATCTGAAATTTAGCTGCAAAATACAAGTGTTGGGCATTGCTACTCAACATAGCGATATCAGCAAAAAGTACTAACAGTGCAGAATACACTAAACAGAGCTTTCTTTAGTTCATTTTGTATATAAAAACAATATAGCATAAAATATAGTCATAATGATTTGCTGCTATACTAATGCTCTGAATATTGTATACTAATTTTTTAAGTTAACAATGAAATCCCACCTTGTCAGCGGTGTTTGTTTGAACTCGTCCTGCTCCTGCGTCTCCAACTCACTGACTGGATCCTGGTCAAGGTATATATGTGCATGTCATGGAGTGTGTTATTAGTTATGTTCATGTGTCAGAGGGACGGATGGAGGCAGCAGGTGTTTTGCATGTTTTACAACACATGTATTCTGACTCTAGCCTGTCAATCAAAATAGGCAAATTTTCCTCTCGAGATTCTTCCAGCGAGCAGCACAGCTGGTGAGCTGGTGTGTTTTCAAGGTCACTTGTTATGTCACCGGTCTGCTCTCCACTCTTCTCACTCCCAACAAAAGACCAGTACACGGAATATATAATATAATCTGGAGTTGGCCGGGACACCGACGGGGAGCAGGGGGCTGGAGTTGGCAGGGGTCCCGCTCCTCGTCGTCGTCCCGGGCCGACTCCAGCCCCACGCTCACCCCCCAGTCGTAGCAGTAATATTATTGTTAGTAATATTGTGGTTGGTTCATACTGTTAGAACCCAGTAATAAAGGGGACAAAAAGGGCAACGGGGATGGACCCAAATACAGAGGGCGAAGGGGCCAAGGAACGATGTAAAAGTAACTTTAATGCAGTGGCGGGCCGTGCGTTTTCGATTTAGGCCTTCAGTGAGTGCCGTATAGTCCACATCACGGGCAGACTGGGGGAAAAAAGTGTCCCGGGAGTTGCTGTCACAGACCGACCCACTCAGTACACGGTGCGTTCATACAGTCCACCATGTGTGGAAAACAGACACCCACTCCGCCACATGGGCACCACTACGAGCATAGACGGCGGTCACACGGGGCGTGGAGACCGACTCGCGGAGCTCCACCACTTTGAGAGAAGGCAGTGGACAGACCCGCCGAGCAACGCGCACAGCGTTACACAGCGCCTCTCGGTCGGACGCACAAACTTGCCTCGGCGAGGTTGTGCGTCCTGAGTCTGACTGACCCACCTGACCAGCCCAACCCTGTCAGCCCACCGGGGGATTGTCCCGCATCAACAAGAACCACACTTAGTGATAACAAAACAGCACCATAGACACATCAACACATCAATACAATGCCACCGCAGATGAAAAAACACAAAAAGAAGCCAACTCACCAGATAATCTTCATTAAAGACAAAGTCCATCCGCACTTCAGTTCCAACAACAGGTGGCCATGTACGCCGGTGAGGAGAGCCGAGCCTCCCAGCCGCGCTGCCGGAACAGCCATCACGGTTTCTAGGGTAGAAATTATCCTCTCACTTCCGGTTATGGCGAGGTACTAGGAGGTCGCACATTTTAAGCTCTACTGCTGGAATGTAATTTAATCCTACAATACTTATCACAATATTGTCCAGAGTCACTTAACACGTGTATAAGAGTACCCTGAACTAAAATGTCAGGAAAAAATGTTAAAGAAAAGGCAAAGAAAGAGAGAGGAAAAAAAACACGACAATACGGCGAACACTTGGAG
This sequence comes from Taurulus bubalis, assembly GCF_910589615.1. Classification (NCBI taxonomy): domain Eukaryota; kingdom Metazoa; phylum Chordata; class Actinopteri; order Perciformes; family Cottidae; genus Taurulus; species Taurulus bubalis. The sequence goes on along the minus strand of NC_136591.1, from coordinate 42,240,374 downwards.
GCCGAGGAGGCTGGCAACATACAGGCAGACAATATGGCTAACGAGTACGACCCTGACGAAGCAGACAACGAAATACTGGACCCAGACAAGAATAGCAATCAAGATATCATGAAAGCCATACTGTCCTTGAAAAGTGGACTTTATAAGAAAATTGATGGAGTGCAAGCAACAATTGCGGATGTAAAAAAACAGATACATGACTGCTCAGGCCGCATAGAGCAGGCTGAACAACGGATCTCTGATGTGGAAGACGACGTCAACAAGCTAACGTCCAAAGTTAGCACACTGGAAAGCGCAGTCAAAAGCCTTTCCGACAAAGTTGACGATTTGGGATGCAGAAGTCGGCGAAACAACGTAAGATTGGTGGGGCTACCAGAGAAGACAGAGGGTCAGGATGTAACTGCTTTTTTGGAGAAGTGGAGACCGGAGGTTCTCAGCATGGAACCACGAGAGGGGTTGGTGGTGGGGCGGGCTCACAGAATAGGCGCTCCGCCAAACAATGACTCTCGCACAGCTCATCCAAGGACTTTAATCATGAAGTTATTGAACTTTAAGGACAGGGAGCGGGTACTGAAGGCAGCGAGAACCAAGGGACAGGTCTTGTACCAGAATAAGCTGGTTCGTTTTTACGTGGACCTCTCTGCGGGTGTGCAAAGGATGCAGTGCGACTACGATGAGGTGCAAAAGAAGCTATGAGACAGGGGGATCCACAAGCACAGAATCGTCTTTCCAGCCCGGCTTCTGGTGACACACGAGGAGAGATCCCACACCTTTCAAACTCCGGCAGAAGTGGACCGTTTTATCCAAGCCCTTTGTAATAAGGACTGAGTCGGACTCAACGTTGGAAGGTTCCGACAGGAAAATGTAAACTTGGCTAAGAGACACTGTTCAAGCACCCAAACACGGGTCAGTTGAAGTGACATTTATCGTCAACTTGGGAGTACACACTGGACAGAGTTGACATTGGTTTAGGCCTTTCGGACGTAGGCTACAACGCATCGCGGATTTTATGTGGCAGGCTAAGAACTTTTTTTCTTTTTTTCCCCGTCTTCCAGCCTGCATGCACGTGTTCCAGGTTTGTGTTAAATGTGTTCGGGCGGCTTTACTTTATAATATGCCGAGTGAATAGGTTACAGGTTGGAAATGTTGCATAGTTCATTGTTACATTACTTATGTTATGTGTAATCAGTATTCAGGAAAAATGAGAAAGCTAGTCAGAGCTTAAGAGAAGGAAGAAAAAGTTTAAGAGTAACTCGCTTTATCGTTAGCTTAAAGTGTGGGAGGGGAGGGGAGGTCCAGAGCGCATGGACTTCAGGTTCGAATGGGGGTGGGGGCTTTTTGTTTTATTATTATTTCTTCTATTTTTTTCGGGTGTGGTTTGTCAAATGTACTTTACCAATACTGTTCCTAAGGGTACATTAATACATATTGGATTTAATGTCGGATAGCTGTAAGATAAAATTTACTTTGTGGAATTGTAGGGGTCTGAACAAACTTACAAAGGTGAAACAAGTAATGAGCAGGATAAAATCCTTGAAATCAAAAGTAATATTTATATTTATATTTATACAAGAAACACATTTGTTGAGTGAGGATGTTTCCAAAATAGCAAGAAGGTGGCAGGGTCAAGTTCTGTCTGCTCCCTACACCACTCATGCCAGAGGGGTTATGATACTAATTCATAAATCTGTCCCATTACGGGTACAAAATGTAGTTAAGGACGCTGCAGGTAGATATATTATGGCCCAGGGCAGGTTACTATCTGAAACCATAACTCTAAAATGTCTATGTCCCAATGAAGATGACCCTAAATTCTATGATAATTTATTTTTGACTGCATTTGACTGAATTAAACCTGTTGGATATCTGTAGACATAGTAAACCAAATGCAGTACAGTATTCCTGCTATTCTAGCACTTATAAAACTCACTCACGCATAGACTACTTTTTAGTTTCAGCAATACTTGCCTCCAAAATTGACGAATGTCATTATAGTAGTATAGCCCTTTCTGACCACGCAGCTGTATCCTTGACCTATGAAGATACTAAATTAATGAGTGATCCTCCAAGATGGCGTTTCCAACCGGGATGGCTTACGGATCCCACAGGTCTATTTGTTAGATAAACAAATAGACCTGTATTTTGAATGCAACAAGTCCCAGACCAAGATAGCACAAGATGGGAAGCTTTCAAGGCCTTTATTAGGGGCCAGATAATTCTTTCACCAGCTCAAAGAAAAAGGCTACACGACTTGAAATGGAGACATTAGATGAGGAAATTAAGAAACTGGAAACAGAAATCTACCATAACAGACATATATCTACAGATGTACATTCAAAACTGCTACTGCTTAGATCTCAGTACAATGAATTGGCAGCTAACAAAGCAGCTGCTGATCTAATGAGACTCAAACAGTCCCATGATCAGGGGGAAAAGCCCGGGAAACTTCTATTCTTCTAAATTGTATTGAAGACCCAAGTGGTAGAACTATAGTGGACCCGACAGAGATTAATGAGACTTTCAGAGTCTTCTATGAGAAATTATACAGCTCTGAGTGTTCTCCTAATCTGGACACACAGACACAATTCCTAGACAACCTTGATATTCCCAAAATTTCTGAAGAGGAAAGCAGAGCATTAGATCAAAATATAACGGTATTGAAAATTGCAGAAGTGATTGGCTGTATGAAGGCTGGTAAATCGACAGGCCCGGATGGCATCCCTATAGATATCTATAAAAAATTTCAAACCAAATTAATATCACCCCTTTTGGAGATGTTTCAGTAATCCTTTGAGAATGGTCTTCTCCCCACTTCTATGAGGGGCGCCTTAATCACTTTACTTCCAAAGCCAGGGAAACCAAATACAAAATGTGAAAATATGCGTCCAATTAGCCTTCTAAATTCAGACACAAAAATACTTTGTAAAATTTTAGCAAGAAGATTGGAGAACCTTCTACCTAGGGTGGTGGGGGAAGACCAAAATGGGTTTGTTCAAGGGAGACAGGGTTTTCATAACGTCAGACGAGTGCTCAATATTTTACAGTCAGAGAGAGACGACAGACATGGCCTTACTTTCACTTGATGCAGAGAAGGCCTTCGACCGTGTTGAATGGCCCTATCTGTTTGAGGTGTTAAAACAATTTGGCTTTGGAGGTACATTCATTAAATGGGCTAGATTGCTTTGTACAGGACTTACTGCAGAAGTTTTGACTAATAATAAAGTTTCTAAACCTTTTAACATCTGTCAAGTTGCCCGCAAGGGAGCCCTTTATCGCCATTGCTTTTTATCCTTGCGATAGAACCATTTGCTATAGCGGTGAGGTCACATAACGATATTTATGGAATTCGAGAGGGTCATTTAGAACATAGGATAGCGCTCTTCGCCGATGATGTAATATTAATGATTAAAAATCTACATAGGTCTATCCCAGCGCTCCTAAGTCTAATTGAAACATTTGGAAGAATATCCGGTTATAAAGTTAATTATTCAAAATCATCTATAATGCTACTTAATGAAACAGAGAGGAAAAATAGTCCTGTATATGCTTCTACTTTCAAATCAACAGACAATTTTACATATTTGGGAATAAAAATTGTCCCTGAGGTGAATAAGATTGCTCAGATAAACTATGACCCAATTTTGGAAGCAAGTATTTTTTCGACAGAGCGTTGGACATCCTTACCTATCTCAATGATTGGCAGGATTAATATCCTAAAAATGAATACACTCCCCAAATTTCTTTATTTGTTCCAGAATATCCCTCTACCCCCTCCCTCATCCTTGTTCACAAGAATCAAGAAACTGTTTACCAACTTTATTTGGCAAAATAAACGTCCCAGATTACGTCTATCTTTACTTTATTTACCATATGATCGAGGAGGTCTTAAATGCCCAAATATCCAATGGTATTACTGGGCAGCTCAATTGCGGTCGATCATGTTTTACTTTTCTTCCGGAAATCCCCCTGCTTGGATTGATTTAGAATCCTGCTCTGTTAAACCGAGTTTACCATTGCACTTGTACTTGTACTCAGCAGGCCGTAAATATCTGAAGAAAAATACAGACAACCCTATTATATTGAACATGATTGATGTTTGGTTTGACACTTGCAAATATTTGAATATAAATTTGTCCCATTCAAGCTTCAGTCCTATTTGGGGTAATGCCAACTTTGAACCAGGGCTAAAGGATAGAGGATTTAAATTATGGGCTGAAAAGGGGTTAAGGAAAGTGCTAGACATGTACAGGGAGAAGGATAAAGTATTTATGTCTTTTGCGGAAATATCTACCAAATATGACATTCCAAATAATAATTTTTCAGATATCTTCAGCTTAGGAGTTTTATATCTTCATCTCAAAACCATTCAGTAGTTATACCGACCATTTCTGCAATAGAAGTAGCAGTCACTAGACACTGCTATGATGAAGGTTTAATTTCAACTCTGTGTGACTTGTTTGTGTCTGGATCTATTGAATCATCAGAATCAAAACTCCTGAGATTATGGAAGGAAGATATAGAGGAGAAATATCTTTAGAAGAATGGAGTGCGGCATGTAAAGAAGCACAGGCAGACAGTCAGCAGCAACCTAAAACTTCTACAATATAAATGGCTGATGCGTACATATATAACTCCTGTGAAATTGCATAAATTTAATGACAATATTCCTGACACCTGTATTAAGTGTGATGAGGCCAGGGGAACACTGTTTCACTGTATATGGGAATGTGGGAAAGTGAAAACCTTCTGGCAAGATGTTGTTAATATGATTGATCACATTTTATCAAAGAAATTACCATTGACTCCCAACCTTTTTATTCTTGGTGTATATCCTATCATACCACTTCTACAAAGCAAAAAGCTCAGATTCATAGATATGTGTATATTACAAGCTAAACGTATAATTGCCCTTAACTGGAGAAGTGTTGATGGCCCAATAATTGGTATGTGGGTTAAAGAAATGGCCTCAAACATGTCAATGGAAAAGATGGCGTATATTGTTAGACGTAAACAAAATGTTTTTGATAATATCTGGGGTCCTTTTAGGTATTTCTTAAGGCATAGTACAAATGTTGGTGACTTGCTTCAGCAAGAACAGGCTCAGGGGGAGTAGGACAACTGTCTGATTATGTGCATTGACTAGTAGGAAAAACATCAACAAAAAACACCAATTATTCAGTTTGTAAAGTATATTTTTTTGTTTATGTTTCTTTTTATTATCTGTTTTTAATTTAACTATTATTTACTTTATTATTATGGGAGGGGGGAAAGGGTGAAAATGTCTGCTGTGTATTGTTTTGTTGATATTCAATTTGATGTGACTTGCAGACTGAAAATCAATAAATACATTGTTTAAAAAAAAAGAAAATATCCCCTCGACAGCGGCAGTCGATATCAGGTTCATCACCGCAAACAGGTGTTGTCATTTAATCCGCCACAAGCAAACAAGCAAAACACCTAAACATGTCACAACTTCTCTCGCTTCAGCCCTCCAGCTCCAACTGAGCTCTGCCCTGTTGACACACTGACCAATCACAGCGCACGTTAATGGTCACGCCGGGCCCTGTGACCAATCACACGTCCAGACACTAGAAGGTCGTTCCATGTATTTTAACCAGGTTACTCTCCCACAGAGAAAGAGAGGTGAAATCTGATTGGATAAGATCCTGTTAACCAGCTCCCAAGCCGAGGCGTACCGGAGGCCTGAAGCAGAGGAACAGATGTCTGTCTGTGCAATGATGAAATAAGATAATACGGAAAAATAATGAAAATACATCTGGTGTATTTGTGAAAAAACTATTACATTATAAAATAGCTATAACTTTGTGATTCTGTTTAAGCCAGTAGAGAAGGCTTAGAGGCCCTGACGGCCCACCACTGCTTAAATGAACAGCGAAAAAGAAGTCCAAGATGAAGCAGGGATACTAACAGGGGAGTCAAAAATATATAACAAAGAAAACCAAAGAAAATCCAGAACAGGAAAAACACAAAACATGATCAGGTAAGTAGACAGCAGGGACTAAAGCAGTGAACATACCGGGGATAGAATCAGACAAACCAACACTGGAGCAGGATACAAACAAGGTTTAAATACACTTAGGAGCACCTCCTAAGTGTATTTAAACCTTGTTTGGACACTTGAAGATTCAATTAGGGGCAGAGCAGACAATCACAAGGGCAGGAAGTGAAGTGAACAGAGGACACAAGAGGCAGGGAAATTCAAAATTAAACAGGAAACAAACAAAACCAAACCCAAGACGTGAAACCTGTAAGTTCAGGCATGGAGTTGGTGAGAGAGGAACCCTGTGGTGCAGCGGTTTGTTTCAGGCAGACTCTGTGACAGGAGGAGCTCCAACCCCGAAAAGCCGGCGTTGTCCAGTCGATGTGGGGGTTGTGTCGACGCAGCCAGGGGTATCCCAAAATGATGGGAATACGAGGGATTTGCAGAATACGGAAGCTGATGGTCTCGTGGTGGTTGTCGGACAGGAGCATGTGGAGTGGGACGGTTTGATGTGTCACTGTCCCCAGAAAAGGACCATGAAAGGGATCTGGCCGGAACAGACTGGGGGAGAGGTACCCGGTCGACCCCCAACTGTCTCGCGAGGCCTTTGTCCATAATAGACACGCCTGCTCCCGAATCCGGGAAGGTGGAAATAGTCTGGGGGCCCCTGGGTGGCAGTAGCTTGGCGTGGAATAGGGGTCTTTGGCTGAAGGAGGATTGGGAAACTGCTCGGCTCACCAGTAGCTCCTGGTCTACTCCTGACTGCAACCATGAAAATTACTTTAATTCTGAAGAAAAAGTCAAACTGAGATGACTTCAGGATAAGATCAAAAGTTATATTTGCCTATCATGTCAAGAAGTTAATCTTGCTGAAAAAAGCCCCCCTGCTGCAGTGCCCTTGAGCCAAACACTGAATCTGTACCAGTAAGAACTGACCCTGCACTTGTGGAACGCTGGTGCCATGAAGAAAATTTGCCTGCTGTGATTTATCACGCGCAGTCAAACAAAGTCAGCAGTTTGGTTTCTGATATGCAAATAAATTCTACAGTCCTGCTGACACACACACACACACACACACACAAACACACACAGTGTGGACCAGATAGCATTTAAAAGCTGTCATTGATTTCGACACACCAAAGGACGACAAGAACTCCTACAAGGTGGGTGTTTTCATTATTCATTTAGATTTGGAAAAAAATACACTTAAAATCCTTTTTGTATCACGAAAATAATGTGACAAATAATGTGAATACGTGTGAGATAGTAGTTTACTCTGGTATCTTTCAGTTGGATGTTCGACTTCGTGTCCTGGATGCCCTCCGAGTGTCGTAACTCAAAAAGTGCAGGAGAAAGTAGCCAAATTCACATTGTAGAGTATAATAAGGTCTTTTGTGAACACCATAGTTTGGTCTTTAATGAACACCATAGTTGTGGTTTTTAGATTCAGCATCTTTCTGATGTCATTCATGTGTCATGTTTATTATGGCATATTCTGGTGTTTGTTCTTTATAATGTGTTTCTTGTCTGCTGTGCACTGTGAACTTTGTCTATTGTTGTCTGTATGAGTCTATTGTTGTATGTATGACTTTTAGTGACAAATGAGTTTCCCCATTAGGGATTAATACATTTTTGTAATCTAATGTCTTATATGTTGTTGGTTTCATTAGATGAGATTGAATGTCAGAGAGGAAATTACTGATCTGAGGGCGTCTCGGTTTGAGTGAATTGTATTCATGATGGGGTCATGTACAAGATAAATATTGTCTCACATATATTTCCTGAATCTCATATCGATGATGTCATTCTTTCTCTGTCTTCTCCGTCCACACAATTAGACATGTCGGTCAACTCATCCCTCAACTCCTCCCGCGATCCCTTAACTGCTGATTGCTGCAACGACATTTTCATCTTCTCGTCCGTCTTCATCGCCTACATCCTCCTCCTTCTCGTCATTCTCGTCCTGCACGTAGGCTTCCAACGCTGGAGGAAACGGCGCTCTGTTCCCACGATGACGAGCCACTCTGACGTCTTCACCTTCCACATGGCCGCCCTGGAGGTGGTCAATGTCTTGGGGGCTCCTTTAATCTGTTATGGGTGCTACACAAAACATCCGTTGATAAAGGAACTGGGGGACCAGCTCAGCTTAAGCGCCTGGCCCGGACTAACACTGTTCCACATCCTCACCTGTGTGGAGCGCTACCTGGCTGTGGTTCACCCCGTCACCTACCTGGGGCTGAGACAGGCGGGCGGGGTCAGGATCAGGAACATCAGCATTGGGTGCATTTGGGCAGCTTGCGTTATAATATTCGGTATATATGTCATTTCAAAGAGTGCTTTGTTTGCCATCATCTCAAACATCTTGTTGTTGGTCTTGTCTTTATCTGTCGTGTCTTTCTGCAGCCTTTCTGTTCTCCGTGTTCTGATCCGTCCAGGGCCGGGGGAAGTGGGTGGGGACAGGGCGCGGGTTGACCAATCAAAGCAGAGGGCTTTCTTCATGATCACGGCCATAACGGTAGCTCTGATGTTGAGGTTCTTGAGCTCCCTGATTTCCACCGGGCTCTACTATTCATCAGTGTTTAACCAATGTGAGAGTTATCTGCTTCTGGCTGAGGTCTGGTGCTCACTGCCCAGCAGTCTGGTGTTACCTCTGCTGTTTCTGCACAGAGCAGGAAAACTACCAGGCTGTTAACACACCACAGACATCCTTAGAAAGCCTTACACGTTGAATTAAAACCATTAGCAGGATTTCAATGTTCGGCCATCAAAATCGACTCAAGTTCTACAGAATTCCCTGAATTACGACCGTTTTAGAGCAACAGGTGTTTCAGTTTAACCAGTGACCGTGTTAACTGGTGACTCAGCATAAACCAACCGTGGTTGCTTGTAGTAAATTGGGTAAATCATTGTAGATAATATGCACATCATCTTTATTTCAAACTCCCAGATGTTCTGTTATCTGCCATCACTACAAGCAACCACAGCTCTGTTTTTTAACATTTCATTTGTCTTTTAACAACACTATATTTCCTCCAATATACAACATAGTTGTCACAGCAGCTGCCTTGAAGGCTGAGAGAACACACAGGTGTTCTGGGTCACATGTCTGATTTGAATATGCAGCAGTTTTAGCTTACAGGTCATTTGAATCCTGTCGAGCATCCAGTTTAATGGACGGATGAATCAGTGAATGTGAGCACCAGAGCTGCTTCACATGCTAGCTAACCCAAGGGAACTTTGATTGGGGTTATTTATTTTCCACTTATGGACTATATACAGTTTCTACTGTAGATTTATGGATCCTGCAGCTAATATCGAGATCTTTCTTACATGTGATATGAATTGGAAAGAAATATGCTTGAAAGCATCAAATGAACTGAACTTGTTTTTAGAATAGCTGATTTTAGCCAAATGTTAGCCAGGGGTTTCCACCTGCTCTGTATTTACGGAATATGGTTTTAGACATTTATTTACATGTACCTACCATTTTATTTATATATTTCACTGCTTTTGTGAACCTAAGACCTTTGGTAAACCAATTTCAAAACGTTTCGTCCACATGAGTAAAGTTATGTTTTCACAAGAGGTATGAAGAATTTAAAAAAATCGAGATGACATTTTTCAGTTTATTATCTCTTTACACTTTTGCCTTATTCAATTCAATTCAGTTTATTTTGTATAGCCCAACATCACAAATACAAGTTTGCCTCGGAGGGCTTTACAATCTGTACACATGACATCCCTGTCCCGGGACCTCACATCGAATCAGGAAAAACTCCTCCAAAAAGATAGTAAAAACCCTTTCACAGGGAAAAAAAGTGGAAGAAACCTGAGGGAGAGCAACAGAGGAGGATCCCTCTCCCCGGATGGACAGAAGCAATAGATGTCATGTGACCAGAATGAATAACGTAACGGAGTTACAGCACATTACATGAATGTGACAGAAATTATTCATATAATGAGTAGTAGGCATGCTCCATGATCCAGATAGCCACGATCCATTAAGCAGAAGGAGGTAGAGAGGAGGGGCATCCCAGGGGCAGTGGGAGGAGAAAGCAAAGCTTATGACAATTGTGCCTCATTATATAGAGAACTATTTTAGATGTAACACATGGGTATATATATCACATATGCAAGTGCCTTTAAAAGGTGAATTTAAGAAATTATGTTAAATCGAGAAAAGGCCTAAAACCCTGAAGGGCTAAGCTAGGCTAATGAGAATTTAGCAAAATGTTGTAAAATGCAAATACAAGTGATATCACGCCGATGTTTGTCATGTCTATTATCTTAGTTTAGCATGTTTAGCTAAACTAGCTCAGCTAATGGCTGATCATTACTTTCATATCTTATTAAAATAATGTCATTTCAATTGTGGAAGGACTGCAGTCTTACAAAACCACTTTAACCAAATTGTTGTTTTAGTAGCCTTTAAGCTCTGGTTTGGTCTCCATCAACCAAACATATCTGGTGTCCAGTTTATCGGAGCTTGTTTGATGAGAACGGAGCAGAGAGACTCAAAAACAGTAGAGTTGTGGGCCATAAACCCAAAACTATGAGTTGAAGGTTTTCTGAGAATTTGACTGAAGACTGCCCTCATAGCTACAGATGCTGACATCAAGTGAAAAGCCTTCTATGCTTTAGGAGCTCTGTTCCGAGACTTGTCTTTTGTTTAACTTTAGTTTTTTCTATTTGTGTATTTTTGTGTGTTGTTTGGTTCATGGCTCATCTCTGAAGCTTTCAATAAACTTGTGATTATATTCTGTTTACTGGTCTTTTGTTGGGAGTGAGATAAGAGTGAGAGCAGACCGGTGACATAACAAGTGACCTTGTAAGACACACCAGCTCACCAGCTGTGCTGCTCGCTGGAAGAATCTCCAGAGGAACATTTGCTTACTTTGATTGACAGGCTAGAGTCAGAATGCATGTGTTGTAAAACATGCAAAACACCTGCTGCCTCCATCTATCTCTCTGACACATGAACATAACTAATAACCAGTGGCGGCTGGTGGATTTTTTTTTTGGGTGGGGCCAGCCAATCAATTTCAGCAAACATCCCAGTATGATTCAATACCAAAAAGGTATTAAAAACACATTACTACTTTGCAGTTAAATATTTAACATTTATTCCAACACTGACATAATAAGGACATATTATTCATACATTTCAGTATATTAATATATATATATATATCATATAAAATAATATTTACTATAATATGATATATAAATACCATATAATATAATCATAAATATACAATATAAATATCATGAATATATGATAATAACATATACATATACAATATGTATAGTCTAACAGAACAAGTTTATATTTGAAGATGCCCCATATGAACCTTGTTTGTTGGGGAAACACCCAATCACTGTGGTGAGGAAACCTGCATGTTTTTATGACTCATTATTTGTAAAGGAACTTTGCTCTTCTGTCCTCCTGTCAATAAAGCTATTTTGATGAAAGTGATTCTGATTGAACACATGCTTATGTCCAAGTCAAGTATTTCAAAAATACAATGTATGTAAAATCTTACAAATAACTTTAGATTAATGGGAAATTATAACTACATCATCAAAATGTATCAGACGGTCAGTTACCAGCGTGTCCTCGCCTTTTCAGAAAACAGTCGACTATGTTATTGAATATTTGACTACTTCTTGTCATTAGCATGTGCATACACACCCACATAGCACATGTATGTGTGTGAGTGTATAACGTATTCATATTGACAACTACATCACAACTTACCTCTGTAGTTTAGGTTTTTTTAAGCTTAGTTGGTCAAATTTAGACTTGCACAGTGTAAAAAGAAATTGTTTATGTGTACATTACAATGCACAAGAAATATGATAATTAATTATGAAGGATTCGTAATTGTATGCATATTAAGGTTACTGTTTTTATTACTGTATAATGATCAATGTATGAATGGATGTTAGACAAAGTTGCATGTTGCATATTGCCTGGAGCAAGTGAACTGTCACTTTAAGGAATTGTAGTTCTCTTGTTCGCCTGAGGTGGCGGAGCTGAACATTGACTTTCTGAAGAAGAGGAAGTAAAAGAAGGAGAATAGCTCCGCCCCTGAAGCTGCAGGCCCAACGAACAAGTAGATTACTGGAAATCTACTGGTCGGTAGAGTTCGCTGAGGAAGGAGGGATTGCATAAACTGTTATGTCATCATTCTTTTATTAAATAATTATTAGTCTAACTCATTTTGGACTCTGGACATTATTCCCCACACCACCTCCCAGGATTTTTGAATATTTCTTTAATTTGGTGTTATGACTCAGGGCATCATGGAAAGAAGTCCCACCTTACCTCTCTCTCTCCAGCTTCCAGCCGGGCCATGCTGCACAAGAGGGATCCTCGGGGTGGTGGGCTGAGGAAGAGTGTCGGTAGGGGTGAGAAGCCCTTTTTGTTTAGCCGTGTTTTCTCCTGTTTTCTGGTAGGGAGATGGGTAAGACACCTGTATGTTCTTTTGTTCCTTTTGTGGTAGAGAAGTTAGATTACGGGCACAGATTGTTTTGTTTGTTATTTTGGGCCAGGCTCACCCTGAAGAATGTATGACACCTGGTGGAAAATAAAAGCATCATTGAACTACTCCTCTGCAGCACTGCTCCTAATTTGGGAGGTGGGGAGACCCGTCCGTATGTTGCGCTCAGGCGCCCCTAGGCCGGGCGTAACATGGTGAATCCCTGGCGTGGTTCTGCTGGAGCATTGGACAGGCCGCTGACGACCGCCTCCTCTCTGCTCACGGAGGCTTCATAAAGAGAAAGGTGTTTAATAAGAACCTGTTTGATCGAATCTTATTCAGGTAGAAATAGGAAAATTAGACGTGAGCGGAGAGAGGCCGGTCTGCCGTGGATTAAAATTGTTAGCGTGAAAACACAACATAGTGTAAAGATATTGAGAAAGGAGATGATACTCGGCTTGTGCATGTATGTTATATGTTGTATGAAAGCTGAGGAACGTTCATGAGAGAGAAAGCAGTGTCTGTGAAAGTGGGGGAGACACGGAGTGGAATATTAAAGCACACAATTGATTCTTAGAGATATATATCCGCAATCGTTATAAATATGCGGTAGGTGTATAGTTTGCATATTTGCAGTTGGTGCCAGAATTGTTTAGAACTCACCGACAAGTGAGGAATTACGTTTAGTGCTGGCGAGCGCTTCATAGTCTCTGATACTCCTGAACATATGCACCATAAATTATAAATCTGAAGTGGATAGAGAACACAGATGGCATATCATTCACACTTTGATACGTTTTTTGGTGCACACAGCTTTAGAATAGCAGAACCCAGTTCCGCAAAAGGGACGGAGCCAAGAGCTTAGTTTTGACGTGAGTCAGCAGGTCTGGTGAAATCAAATACTCATTTCAGGGTTTTGCTAGCTGTGTTATGCGCCAGGATATTGCAGATCACAGAGTTTTTTTGGAGCAGACATATTTGTTTAATTGTGTTCGCAAAGGAGAACAAGAGGTGTTGAAGCAGGGCTTTTCAGAGCTAGATGACAAAATAAAAAATGAAGGAGACGACGCCTGAGTGAGAGGACTACAGCAAGAGGAGCTAGATAACAGAATTATAATGAATAATAACCAAATACACTACCACAGAAGTTCAGTTGTTGATGTATTAATGATTTTTTTTTAAAGGAATAGAAAGTTAGAAGCACGTCCTCACCTGTGTGGAGCGATACCTGGCTGTGGTTCACCCCGTCACCTACCTGGGGTTAAGAAAGGGTCCGGGGATCAGGATCAGAAACATCAGCATTGGATGTGTTTGGCTGCTGAGCTTTGGATGGATTGTTGTCACCGCTCTGCTCTTTCCTTCTTCAATGAATGTCTCACTTTTCATTATGTTGCCTGTAAATTTACATATCGTAACTTTATGCCGCCTTTCTGTCCTCCGTGTTCTGATTCGTCCGGGTCCAGGGGAAGTGGGCGGGAACAAGGGGCGAGTCGACCAGTCAAAGCAGAGGGCTTTCCACACGGTCATGGCCACAACAGGTGTGCTGTGGTTTTGGCTCATCGGGGTCCTTGTCAGCGCTGGTCTGAGCTTCTTGACGATTTATTTCCTCTCCATTGATTCTACGATTTTTGACGAATTGTTGCAGCTGTCACAGAGGTAGTAATGAGTAGTGTTAGTAGTAGCAGTGACATCACTAGTATTAGAAGCAGTAACCATAGAGCAATCTAATGATGTTGTATGCATTACAGACACTTTGAAAGGTCTCTCTGTGCACAAACACTCCATATCCCAGAATGCATTGCAGGAGATTTGCTGCTCTTGTTGCCCACCATCTTGGCCAAGATGAGGGATAGCTTCAGCTACAAATAGAATATGTAGAATATTTAAAAGATTACATGGAATATTTTTTTTTCTAAAATACCACAACCATGTACAATCACACAGACGAGAACAAGAAGATTTGAATACACACCAGTCTTTGTTTATAAGCATCCCCCGAATCCTGTCAAATATATATATGAACATATTAACGAACTTCGTCAGTCTTTATATTTAGAAATGTACTTTAATGTTTAAGAAAGCCCTGTTTCAATAAATGAGTGTTACCGTATTTAAATGAAGTAATAACAATATTTACTCTCAATTGTGAATGTGTGTGTTTTGGTTGTGTCATCTCGAGCAGACGGTGATGATATACTGATGCAGAATTAATAGTTTTATGATTTTGGGTTGCCGGCCTCTTGGTTGAACCCACCATGCTCGGATGTTTGCGCTCTGATCTCCCTGCAGAGCAACGAGGAAAATACATTTTCCTATCGCAAGTCACCCGCAAAAAACCCCATCAGTTTTGCAACATGCAAAGAAGCCCGGCTCTCACTTGTTTCTGTATTACACATAAACACACATATGAAAACACTCAAAATATGCATGTGTTATTATATATGTGTGAGCCAGATAGCAGTGAGTCAGTGAGCTTGGAGACGCAGGAGAAGGACGACCTCAAACAAACTTCGCTGACAAGGTGGGTGTTCATTGTTAACTAAAAGAGTAGTAAACGACATTCAGTGCATTAGTATAATAGCAATTTATTATAACTATATTATATGCTATATTGTTTTTATATAAAAACTAAAATAAAGACAGCTCTATTTACTCTATTTTGCACTGTTCGCTGATGTCCAACCTTCGTATTTTGCAGTTTTAATGACCTCCGGTAATATTTTTGTCACTCTACCACTTTGATCCAGAATGAAATATGTCAACAACTCTATTGGATGGATTGTCATGAAATTGGGTAGAAACATTCAAGGTCCCCAGAGGACGAATCCTACCAATTTTGGTTATCCTCAAAGTTGACATTTTTGTTCTTTAATGAAATGTCTCAACAACCGTTGGATGGATTGTCGCCAAATTCGGTAGAGACGTTCTCGTTTCCCTCAGGATGGTTCATAATAAGTTTGAAATTCATTAGAAGAGTCCAACAATCGAAAGAGGCATTGTGTCACTGGTTTTGTTTGATTGCAATCTTCAGAAGTTGTTTTACAGCACAGTTCCTTTTCTTTCTTCTCCTCAGGCCTCCACATACAGTAGATATGTCGGTCAACTCTTCTGCCTCCAACTCCTCCCTTGATTCAGAGCTTTTTGATTGCTCCAAATCCACAGTTAGCATTTCAATCAGCGCTGCCTTCAACTCCACCAGAGTCTCCCTCCTCCTCCCGGTCTCCATCCTCGTCCTGTATCTGGGTCGCCATCGATCTTCCGCTACGAAGAGCGACTCCGACGTCTTCGTCTACCACATGGCTGCCGCCGAGCTGATCTGGTGCTTCGGCTGTGTCTCCTTCTATTGCGGCTTCTTCACCGATCTCCCAGAGATGGCGAGGATAGGGTACTGGCTTCAAGTCATGACTTACCTGGAACAGGCCTTCTTCCACGTCCTCACCTGTGTGGAGCGATACCTGGCTGTGGTTCACCCCGTCACCTACCTGGGGTTAAGAAAGGGTCCGGGGATCAGGTTCAGAAACATCAGCATTGGATGTGTTTGGGTGCTGAGCTTTGGATGGATTGTTGTCACCGCACTGCTCTTTCCTTCTTCATTGAATGTCTCACTTTTCATTATCTTGCCTGTAATTATACTTATCGTAACTTTCTGCAGCTTTTCTGTTCTCCGTGTTCTGATTCGTCCGGGTCCAGGGGAAGTGGGCGGGAACAAGGGGCGAGTCGACCAGTCAAAGCAGAGGGCTTTCCACACGGTCATGGCCATAACAGGTGTGCTGTGGTTTTGGCTCATCGGGGTCCTTATCAACGCTGGTCTGAAGTCCTTACCGCTGAGCCCTGAGGTCCTCTGTGGGATAACGGCTTTTATGATCTGCTTTAATCTGCCCAGCAGTTTGGTGTTACCTCTGATGTTTCTACACAGAGGGAGGGAACTATCATGTTGCTCTCATAAAAGTGGCTAAAGATAAGCATTGGACCACATTTGAAGAAAGTCAATTTTATTGGAGCATTAAGAGTGTATTGGACTCCATGGACAGTTTGTCATGACATACAGTGGGTTGTGGTCGTATGAGATGTTTTGATGACATACAAGACATTCAGAAGATTATATCATCTGGTCATCTATCAATCACAGATTTGTTGTAATTATTGTGTCCAAAACCATTAAAAATTGGGATGGAATTTGTTAATGTGTAAATTCTAATTATTTATATAAAACGACACTCATTTCCCAATGTGCGGACTTTAACCCACTGGGAGCATATTGTAGATTTAATTTGTCAAAATGGAGTATGGAAAAAGTGTTTTTATGTGGAAGTGTTTGCTCGGATTATATTCGGGTGAAGGTCTTTATATGCATAATGTATTTTCAAAATGTCTTCTGTTTTGTCCAAATGTACAGTTTCCACTCTTTACATAGAAACACTGTCTTTTCAAAATAAATATCTAACATAGGTTTACTTAGTTTTTATTTACTTGGTCAGGTTTAGGCAAGAAGAGGTTGAGGAAAGATTGTTGTTTGGGTTAAAATAGGTTTCATGCGTGGTGTTAAGTGTAAGTTACATGACAAAAGTGAAGTTAAATAAGAACACGTTGTTTTGGTTTCACACGGGACAGGAACAGTGGTCTCTTGGGTGAAAGTCATGTGTTTGTTTGATTATCTCTCTTTATAACTACTTCACTTGCGATTGTTTGACTAATTGTTCCAGTTTTAATTGATTTGTTTCTTGTTTGCAGTCATCACAGAGGTTGTAATAAGTAGTGTTAGTAGTAGCTGGGACATCACTAGTATTAGGAGCAGTAACAGTAACCATAGAGCGATCTAATTATGCTGTATGCATTAAAGACACTTTAAAAGGTTTCCCTGTGCACATACACTTCATCTCCCAGCATGCACTGCAGGAGATTTGCGACTCTTGTTGCCCACCATCTTGGCCAAGATGAGGGATAGCTTCAGCTATGAACAGAATATGTAGAATATCTAAAAGATTACATGGATTTTTTTTTTCCTAAAATACCACAACCATGTACAATCACACAGACGAGAACAAGAAGATTTGAATACACACCAGTCTTTGTTTATATGCATCCTCTGAATCCTGTCAAATATATATATGAACATATGAGGGAACATATTAACGAACTTCATGTGTCTTTATATTTAAAAATGTACTTTAATGTTTAAGAAAGCCCTGTTACAATAAATGAGTGTTACCATATTTTAATAAAAGTGACAATATTTACTCTCAATTGTGAATGTGTGTGTTTTGGTTGTGTCATCTCGAGCAGACGGTGATGATATACTGATGCAGAATTAATTGCGCTCTGATCTCCCTGCAGAGCAACGAGGAAAATACATTTTCCTATCGCAAGTCACCCGCAAAAAAAACCCCATCAGTTTTGCAACATGCAAAGAAGCCTGGCTCTCACTTGTTTCTGTATTACACATGAACACACATATGAACACACTCAGAACATACATGCATTATTATATATGTGTGAGCCAGGTAGCAGTGAGTCAGTGATCTTGGAGACGCAGGAGAAGGACGACCTCAAACTGCCGAGGTGAGTGTTGTTTGACAATATCAATATTATTTTGCTTGAACAAAGTCACATCATGTACATAATACTACGTTTGTACATTATCTAACGTGTGATACATTCGGCTGTATACATGATGTGCTAGTGCAAATTGTACATTCATATTTCCAGAAATACTGTGATGGAATTTGTTAATGGTCACACTGAAGAATGATATGTAGCATAGTTGAAATGTAAACAGTTATATAGATAGAACTATCACTATCAGTATCAGTATCACTATCATTATTATATATAGGCGGGTAGCTAAAGTGTTAACATCATTTTACAATAAATGCTTGGCATATTTCCGTTTACTTTTAGTCATCACACGCTGTTGCTACGAACACATTTTCAGTCTTATTGCTCACTTCGACTTTATCTTTGTGAGTCTGGACTCCAGTTTTGGAATTTTGCAGTAATCCCTCAATGAGTTATTGTCTGATTATTTCTGTATATTTTCCTCATGTTTTCCTGAGTTCTCTTTCTAAACTCTCTCCTCTTTCATTCTCCGTGCCTCTTCCTCCTCTTCCAGACCTCCTTTTTCAAAAATATGTCGTTTAGCTCTTCCTTTGCCAGTGTTTCCCTCGATACGCCCGACCTCTCCTCCAACTCCTCCCTCCCTATTCAGCATTGCTACAGGTCCGCAAAGAGCATCTTAGTCTTCACAACCTTCTCCGTCACCAACATGCTCCTCGTCCTCCCTCTCTGCATCCTCGTCCTCCAGCTGGGCTTCCAGCGATGGAGGAAGCGGCGCTCCGGCTCCTCGGCAGCAGCAACGACCAGTCACTCCGATGTCTTCACCTTCCACCTGGTCGCCTTGGAGATGATCGCAATCTTTGGGTCTATCTTCTTCTTCGCCTGTGAATACGGCGGTCTCCCGGTGATGGCGGCCTACGGCCTCGAAATTTTCAGCTCCCCCTTTTGTGTCAAAATACACTTTCACACCCTGACCTGTGTGGAGCGCTACCTGGCTGTTGTTCACCCCGTCACCTACCTGGGGCTGAAGGACAGAGGAGGCGTCAGGATCAGAAACCTCAGCATCGGCTGTATCTGGCTTTTGGGCATCGCCACCAGTTTTGTGGTGATAAACGGCAGCTTTGTTCTATATTTAAGCTCTGTGGCTCTCGCCTTGATCATCGTCAGTTTTTGCAGCCTTTCCGTTCTCCATGCTCTGAGGCGTCCAGGACCGGGGGAAACGGGCCGGGACGGGGAACGGGTCGACAAAATGAAGCGCAGGGCTTTCCGCACCATCGGGACCATAACGGGAGTGCTGTTCTTTGGCTTAGGAGGGACGCTGGTTTGTGATGCTGTTGATTTCTATCTGCAGATGAACAGGAGTGCTGGCTGTATATTCATGATGTCCACAGTGTGGTTCTCGCTGCCCAGCAGTTTGGTGTTACCACTGCTATTCCTACACAGGGCAGGACAACTACCAGGTTGTAAACACTGAATCAGGTTTTAGGTTGGCCGGTATTAGAGTATCATAAATAAGAAAAGTTTTCCTCTCTGCTGTAGTGCTGATACGATAATTTTTTTGTCTATTCAATAAAATGTTCTTCCCCAATAGAAAAATACAAAAATTGCCTCAGAGCTCTTTATCCTGTACAGAAAATGACATCCCAGAAACTTTAACGGGGAAAAAAACATAGTCAATCCATATGGCAGAAATTATACATATAATTGTTCAAATAAATATATTGAGGTTATAATCATAGAAGTAGCACCAATAATATGTATAATAACAGCAGCAGTGGATATATTAGAATTATAATGATGATAAACACATTAATGGTTGAGCCAGTCCTAACTATAAACCTGAGCCAGTCCTAACTATAAACCTGAGCCAGTCCTAACTATAAACCTGAGCTAGTCCTAACTATAAACCTGAGCCAGTCCTAACTATAAACCTGAGCTAGTCCTAACTATAAACCTGAACCAGCCCTAACTATGAACCTGAATCAGTCCTAACTATAAACCTGAGCCAGTCCTAACTATAAACCTGAGCCAGTCCTAACTATAAACCTGAGCCAGTCCTAACTCCCCGAGCCAGTCCTGACTATAACTGGGTGCTGTTATACGTGTGTTGCACAGTAGTTTGTAGAATGTTGCCAGGTGGTTACCAGAAAGTTAAAGATGGTTTTATTGGGTGTTCAGCGTGGTTACTAAAGGGAGGTGTCCCACCATATGTGGCTGCTAAGATATGACTTTGCTGTTTTATTCAATAAATAAACACCTGTATAAAGTGGATTGAATTGTTGTTTATTGATAAATTCCACTCGTTGACAAATGACAAACAATATACTAGCATTAAATATTCACCATATTTCTGTCTGACAAATTGTGAACTTCAAATCTGATACTTGTTGTAACTATAGTTAAGCTGAAGCTCATTTTAAAACGATAATAACTTTCTCGAGCTAATCATAATTTGCCTGTGGCATTTTCCCCCACAGGTTTGGACCGAGATGGGAACAAATATGCAAAACAGAAGTTATGTGTTTCCAGAAGGCACACAGGTAAAGCAGCTAGTGGCCATGCAAATTATGGAATATATCATCTTTGATTTACTGTGAGTTTTCCATAAATCCAATAATTCAGACTTTGTCACAGCTAATAGTTTCTAACAACATATAGTGAGACACAAATGCTGACACATGACATAGCAGATATAGAGGTAAAGGCAGTTGCCTTGATTTTCAGGTTTACAGCAGGGATCGGGGAACTTACAGGGGTTCAGGTAAGACATGGGACTCATCAAAACAGACTCAGCTGTTATTACACAGAATACAAACCATCAATTATAAAAGAAACATGCAAAAGCAGTCAAAACGATGAGTGAAATAATAAAAAACAGGCAAAACCAATGAATATCTTTTCAAAAAGATTATATTAAACACAATGAAATAGTAGACTATAAATGGAACTGTACTTGTAGAGCGCTTTTCTAGTCTTCCGACCACTCAAAGCACTTTCACACTACACCAATGGGAGGGGCTAAGGTTCCACCTGCCCATCAGGAGTAGCTAACAGTCATAAACACATTTCTACACCGTAGGCACAGCTATGGGAGCAATTTGGATTTGGGGTTAAGTGTCTTGCCCAAGGACACTGTAATGGGAAAATATAGTGTTGTAATAATACAGTCTAAATTGAACCTTAAATGACCCTCAGAGGTGAGGAACCAAATGGCCGAGGCAGGAGATGGAAAAGCACTGGGGTCAGCGGCTTAGTGACTTGTCTTCACTTGTATATGGAGGGGTCGTAAACAGATACGGTGTTGATTCTCAGGACAAATGGAATGTTTGGCGGGGACAGTGGGTGTTCATGTTTTTCTAACAGACTCAGCTACTCTGGGTTCCTTCATTGGGGGTTTGGAGGCAGAGACCTCATGGTGTTATAAAATGGGCTGATGACGGTTGCTTCTTTGAATTCTGTGTTACAGGCTGCGCCAGTAGCCGCGACAGACTTTTCCTTCCTGCAGGAATAAACGGACTAAAGACAACTTTGATTCAGAGACTTCATTCCTTAACAGATATGATACAGGAAAAACTTCCATTTCAACACATCGACATGACAACCAAGGACAACCGCTAATCCTCTGATTGTAGGACGGCCCTGCTCACCACTGAGCCGCAGTCGCCCCACAACCTATACCAAGTTCAGTCATCTGATCCACTGAGCTTTTTACGTTATGATGAATGACAGTAATACAAAAACATTAATTATATTGCACTTTTGTTGCAAAGTGCTTTACATGGGAAAAAACAAACTCACCCCCACAATTAAGTATATTCAAAGTACAGAGAATGAAATACCATGATTATAGTATAATAATATACAAGTCAAATAAGCAAATGAAACACACACACTGGAACTGGAAAAATACAACTGAGGGCTGACATCATATCATCCAAAGATGTACTATTTATGAAGGTTTTGTGACATCCAAACGCTTGATTTTTGAGGGAGAAGATAGTAGGCGACTCTGGTTTTTAACAAAACATGAATAAGAGTGTCATCTGCGTAACAGTGGTATAACATGTTGTGTGGAAAATGGGACAAAATGTGTATGTAGATACAAGTGAGGGGCCAAGGACGGAGCCTTGGGGAACACACCACAGGAAATGTGACATTACCAACAACTAATGAAAAAGTTCTGTTTGAGAAGTAAGGGTCTTTTTTTTAATGATGATTTGTCAATTTAGGACGGCAACCCTTTGCAGATAAATCAGTTGACAAGTGGCTGGTATTATGGACATGTTTGAGAGATTCAGCCATGGACTTCGACGGCATATTGGAAATGGTAGAAATATAGAATAAACAATCCATTCTTACTAAATGGCGTATGAATCACTTAACAATGTTGTGTAATTGTGTGTGTAATGTGTATGCAATTGTATGTGATAAGCTCTGGACTAGTGACGTCATATATAAAACCTGAGAAAGGCGACTTATGGTTAATGGACACAGAACTTGCAAACAGTGGACCGTGTGTTCGAGACCGGGGTCGCAAAATATTGTTGTTTTTGTAGTTCCGTTCGTAGCGTGTTGTCATTACTTATGCACTTCTTCCGTACATATTTAGCTTAGTTCACATAGTCATTTTAGGCCCAACAATGATGTTTTCTTTCCCAACACCTAACTACATAATTCTGTTGCCTTCAACTAACCGACATCCCCCATGACATAAATGCCAAACGAAAAGCTTAAAGTGGACTCGAATGAAACTTCTGTTTATTTATACGCCTTCTCATTAGATCGAGTTGGGAATAAACAATATTGTATCGTATATTTTCCCGTCCAAATCTAAACGTAGCCAGATACAACATTCTGTTGACAAAGATCTTTTTCGTTATTGGCATTAGTAGGATTTTAATCCAGCCATTATCCAAACCACTTATCCTGTTCAGCTGACATTGAGATAAACTGCCGACCTGTCCAGGGCTCATATAGAGACCGACAACCATTCACGATCACATTCAAACCTACGGGACATTCAAAGTCTCCAATTAACCTGAGCTGCATGTCTTTGGACTGTGGGGGGAACCGGAGCACCCGGAGGAAACCCACGCTGCCACTGGAAGAACGTGCACATTACGGGGATCGAATGCACAGTGCAACCCTAGTAGGATTTCCAAGGGTTTACTGCTTCCCTTGGCCTCTCTTTTCATGACTTCTTACTTTGATTTAGTGTTGTGCCTACAACATGCCAGTTTGTTTGACTTGTGTAAAAACAGCAGAAGCAGAACCAGACTGCTGGGCAAACCCAGAAGAATACCAAAATCTATCAACACACACAAATCTTCAATACTAATTGACGCCAAAAACACCAAGCCAACACCGACCAGGAGCCCGACAAACCTCAGAAACAGAGCTCCCACTATGACAGGATGATTCGGAAAGCTCTCCGCTTTGACTGGTCAACCCGCTCCTTGTCCCCGCCCACCCCACCCGGACCTGGATGTTTCAAAACACGGAGAACAGAAAGGCAGCAGAAAGATATCACAATTACTAAGACGCTCAACATGCAGAATAATGGGATGGATGGAAAATCAGGCAAATACCATTTTACTATCCCCATCCATCCAAAGCTCATCAGCCAAGTGCACAAAATGCTCATGTTTCTAATCGTGAACCCTCTTGTTTCTCGGAAGCGCATGTAGTTTACTGGGTGAACAACAGCCAGGTAGCGGTCAACAGAGGTCAGGAGGTGAAAAGCACTCTGTCCTGGGATAATAATGAATGATAAAATCATCCCCGACATTAACACCATCTCAATGTGGGTTAGTATACCCAAAGTATAAACGAGAGTTCCAAAAGCACCAATAATCTCTATAGCGACAGCGTGGTAGGTGAAGAAGTCGGAGTGGCTCGGTTTGTGCCTTGCAAGCCTCCATCGTTGGACACCCATGTGGAGGATGAGCATGTAGAGAGGGACGAGGAAGAGGATGTTGATGAAGGTGAGCGTGATCCAGATGACATTACTGCCCATGGATTTCAGGCATGCTTGGTATAATGGAAGGGTGGCATTGAGAGAGGATGAAGAGTTGATGGACATGGCCTGTGGAAGAGAGCGAGAAAGTATAAATATAGAACAGCAACATGCAACGGATGGTGTAGCTAACAGCCTCCGTGGTTCATTCAATTGTCAAACGGATTTTAAGCAAACTTTTGAAATGTTCTTATGATAACATTGTTGGTCGCTGTGTTCATATTGTCCTGATTTGGGTCCTCTAATACGACGACTGCTCCACAGTCTTTGTTTTACTTACATTTACGTGAATGAAGCTTGCCCACAGACGGAGCAGAACAGGCAGCTTTTTAAGGGCTTTTTCTAAGCTAATGATCACAAACAACCACTGCCTCATGAAGAGGAGATGCTCATCGGTCTGAAACAAGGGATTGATTGATTGATGACAAGTTCGTGCAGTGAACAAACAAAACAAAAAAGAGATTGAGGACAAAAGTACAAAAATGTTCTTGCACAAAGCCCATGTATTAATTAAGTAATACCCACCAAATATTACAGAAAATTAACTCCACCTGAATTATTTATGTTACATATTAAACTTGCAGCCCATATAATTAATGCGTTCATTATTTTATCATGGCATTAACTGCATTATTTTTTTTTTCCATTGGGAGGGGCTTTACGTTACACAGCATTGATGCAGCGCATTGACGGCGCGTGAGCCTCCAGACGCTCTGTCGTCAGGAGGAACCACAAGTTGTATGACTACACAGTGACTGTTGCTCTCTAAGACTACTGACATCCTGTAACACAGTTATCTCCTGACATCCTGTAACACAGTTATCTCCTGACATCCTGTAACAGTTATCTACTGAGACTACTGACATCCTGTAACACAGTTATCTCCTGAGACTACTGACATCCTGTAACACAGTTATCTCCTGACATCCTGTAACACAGTTATCTCCTGACATCCTGTAACACAGTTATCTACTGAGACTACTGACATCCTGTAACACAGTTATCTCCTGAGACTACTGACATCCTGTAACACAGTTATCTCCTGACATCCTGTAACACAGTTATCTCCTGACATCCTGTAACACAGTTATCTCCTGACATCCTGTAACACAGTTATCTACTGAGACTACTGACATCCTGTAACACAGTTATCTACTGAGACTACTGACATCCTGTAACACAGTTATCTACTGAGACTACTGACATCCTGTAACAGTTATCTACTGACATCCTGTAACACAGTTATCTACTGAGACTACTGACATCCTGTAACACAGTTATCTACTGACATCCTGTAACACAGTTATCTCCTGACATCTTGTAACACAGTTATCTACTGACATCCTGTAACACAGTTATCTCCTGACATCCTGTAACACAGTTATCTACTGAGACTACTGACATCCTGTAACACAGTTATCTACTGAGACTACTGACATCCTGTAACAGTTATCTACTGACATCCTGTAACAGTTATCTACTGACATCCTGTAACACAGTTATCTCCTGAGACTACTGACATCCTGTAGCAGTTATCTACTGAGACTACTGACATCCTGTAACAGTTATCTACTGACATCCTGTAACAGTTATCTACTGACATCCTGTAACACAGTTATCTACTGAGACTACTGACATCCTGTAACAGTTATCTACTGAGACTACTGACATCCTGTAACAGTTATCTACTGACATCCTGTAACACAGTTATCTACTGAGACTACTGACATCCTGTAACACAGTTATCTCCTGACATCCTGTAACACAGTTATCTCCTGACATCCTGTAACACAGTTATCTACTGACATCCTGTAACACAGTTATCTACTGACATCCTGTAACACAGTTATCTCCTGACATCCTGTAACACAGTTATCTACTGAGACTACTGACATCCTGTAACACAGTTATCTACTGAGACTACTGACATCCTGTTACAGTTATCTACTGACATCCTGTAACAGTTATCTACTGACATCCTGTAACACAGTTATCTACTGAGACTACTGACATCCTGTAACAGTTATCTACTGAGACTACTGACATCCTGTAACAGTTATCTACTGACATCCTGTAACACAGTTATCTACTGACATCCTGTAACACAGTTATCTACTGAGACTACTGACATCCTGTAACAGTTATCTACTGAGACTACTGACATCCTGTAACAGTTATCTACTGACATCCTGTAACACAGTTATCTACTGAGACTACTGACATCCTGTAACACAGTTATCTACTGAGACTACTGACATCCTGTAACACAGTTATCTACTGAGACTACTGACATCCTGTAACAGTTATCTACTGAGACTACTGACATCCTGTAACAGTTATCTACTGACATCCTGTAACACAGTTATCTACTGAGACTACTGACATCCTGTAACACAATTATCTCCTGACATCCTGTAACACAGTTATCTCCTGACATCCTGTAACACAGTTATCTCCTGACATCCTGTAACACAGTTATCTACTGAGACTACTGACATCCTGTAACACAGTTATCTACTGAGACTACTGACATCCTGTAACACAGTTATCTACTGAGACTACTGACATCCTGTAACAGTTATCTACTGAGACTACTGACATCCTGTAACACAGTTATCTACTGACATCCTGTAACACAGTTATCTACTGAGACTACTGACATCCTGTAACACAGTTATCTAATGAGACTACTGACATCCTGTAACACAGTTATCTACTGACATCCTGTAACACAGTTATCTCCTGACATCCTGTAACACAGTTATCTCCTGACATCCTGTAACAGAGTTATCTCCTGACATCCTGTAACACAGTTATCTCCTGACATCCTGTAACACAGTTATCTACTGAGACTACTGACATCCTGTAACACAGTTATCTCCTGAGACTACTGACATCCTGTAACACAGTTATCTCCTGACATCCTGTAACACAGTTATCTCCTGACATCCTGTAACACAGTTATCTACTGACATCCTGTAACACAGTTATCTACTGAGACTACTGACATCCTGTAACACAGTTATCTACTGAGACTACTGACATCCTGTAACACAGTTATCTACTGAGACTACTGACATCCTGTAACAGTTATCTACTGACATCCTGTAACACAGTTATCTACTGAGACTACTGACATCCTGTAACACAGTTATCTACTGACATCCTGTAACACAGTTATCTCCTGACATCTTGTAACACAGTTATCTACTGACATCCTGTAACACAGTTATCTCCTGACATCCTGTAACACAGTTATCTACTGAGACTACTGACATCCTGTAACAGTTATCTACTGACATCCTGTAACAGTTATCTACTGACATCCTGTAACACAGTTATCTCCTGAGACTACTGACATCCTGTAGCAGTTATCTACTGAGACTACTGACATCCTGTAACAGTTATCTACTGACATCCTGTAACAGTTATCTACTGACATCCTGTAACACAGTTATCTACTGACATCCTGTAACACAGTTATCTACTGAGACTACTGACATCCTGTAACAGTTATCTACTGAGACTACTGACATCCTGTAACAGTTATCTACTGACATCCTGTAACACAGTTATCTACTGAGACTACTGACATCCTGTAACACAGTTATCTCCTGACATCCTGTAACACAGTTATCTCCTGACATCCTGTAACACAGTTATCTACTGACATCCTGTAACACAGTTATCTACTGACATCCTGTAACACAGTTATCTCCTGACATCCTGTAACACAGTTATCTACTGAGACTACTGACATCCTGTAACACAGTTATCTACTGAGACTACTGACATCCTGTTAAAGTTATCTACTGACATCCTGTAACAGTTATCTACTGACATCCTGTAACACAGTTATCTACTGAGACTACTGACATCCTGTAACAGTTATCTACTGAGACTACTGACATCCTGTAACAGTTATCTACTGACATCCTGTAACAGTTATCTACTGACATCCTGTAACACAGTTATCTACTGAGACTACTGACATCCTGCAACAGTTATCTACTGAGACTACTGACATCCTGTAACAGTTATCTACTGACATCCTGTAACACAGTTATCTACTGAGACTACTGACATCCTGTAACACAGTTATCTACTGAGACTACTGACATCCTGTAACACAGTTATCTACTGAGACTACTGACATCCTGTAACAGTTATCTACTGAGACTACTGACATCCTGTAACAGTTATCTACTGACATCCTGTAACACAGTTATCTACTGAGACTACTGACATCCTGTAACACAATTATCTCCTGACATCCTGTAACACAGTTATCTCCTGACATCCTGTAACACAGTTATCTCCTGACATCCTGTAACACAGTTATCTACTGAGACTACTGACATCCTGTAACACAGTTATCTACTGAGACTACTGACATCCTGTAACACAGTTATCTACTGAGACTACTGACATCCTGTAACACAGTTATCTACTGAGACTACTGACATCCTGTAACACAGTTATCTACTGACATCCTGTAACACAGTTATCTACTGAGACTACTGACATCCTGTAACACAGTTATCTAATGAGACTACTGACATCCTGTAACACAGTTATCTACTGACATCCTGTAACACAGTTATCTCCTGACATCCTGTAACACAGTTATCTCCTGACATCCTGTAACAGAGTTATCTCCTGACATCCTGTAACACAGTTATCTCCTGACATCCTGTAACACAGTTATCTACTGACATCCTGTAACACAGTTGTCTACTGAGACTACTGACATCCTGTAACACAGTTATCTACTGAGACTACTGACATCCTGTAACACAGTTATCTACTGACATCCTGTAACACAGTTATCTACTGAGACTACTGACATCCTGTAACACAGTTATCTACTGACATCCTGTAACACAGTTATCTACTGAGACTACTGACATCCTGTAACAGTTATCCACTGACATCCTGTAACACAGTTATCTACAAAGACTACTGACATCCTGTAACACAGTTATCTCCTGACATCCTGTAACACAGTTATCTCCTGACATCCTGTAACACAGTTATCTCCTGACATCCTGTAACACAGTTTTCTCCTGACATCCTGTAACACAGTTATCTCCTGACATCCTGTAACACAGTTATCTCCTGAGACTACTGACATCCTGTAACACAGTTATCTACTGAGACTACTGACATCCTGTAACAGTTATCTACTGACATCCTGTAACACAGTTATCTACTGAGACTACTGACATCCTGTAACACAGTTATCTACTGAGACTACTGACATCCTGTAACACAGTTATCTACTGAGACTACTGACATCCTGTAACACAGTTATCTACTGAGACTACTGACATCCTGTAACACAGTTATCTACTGACATCCTGTAACACAGTTATCTACTGAGACTACTGACATCCTGTAACACAGTTATCTACTGAGACTACTGACATCCTGTAACACAGTTATCTACTGACATCCTGTAACACAGTTATCTACTGAGACTACTGACATCCTGTAACACAGTTATCTCCTGACATCCTGTAACACAGTTATCTACTAAGACTACTGACATCCTGTAACACAGTTATCTCCTGACATCCTGTAACACAGTTATCTCCTGACATCCTGTAACACAGTTATCTCCTGACATCCTGTAACACAGTTATCTCCTGACATCCTGTAACACAGTTATCTCCTGACATCCTGTAACACAGTTATCTCCTGAGACTACTGACATCCTGTAACACAGTTATCTACTGAGACTACTGACATCCTGTAACAGTTATCTACTGACATCCTGTAACACAGTTATCTACTGAGACTACTGACATCCTGTAACACAGTTATCTACTGAGACTACTGACATCCTGTAACACAGTTATCTACTGAGACTACTGACATCCTGTAACACAGTTATCTACTGAGACTACTGACATCCTGTAACACAGTTATCTACTGAGACTACTGACATCCTATAACACAGTTATCTACTGAGACTACTGACATCCTGTAACAGTTATCTCCTGACATCCTGTAACACAGTTATCTACTGAGACTACTGACATCCTGTAACACAGTTATCTACTGAGACTACTGACATCCTGTAACACAGTTATCTCCTGACATCCTGTAACACAGTTATCTACTGAGACTACTGACATCCTGTAACACAGTTATCTACTGAGACTACTGACATCCTGTAACACAGTTATCTACTGAGACTACTGACATCCTGTAACAGTTATCTACTGACATCCTGTAACACAGTTATCTACTGAGACTACTGACATCCTGTAACACAGTTATCTACTGAGACTACTGACATCCTGTAACAGTTATCTACTGACATCCTGTAACACAGTTATCTACTGAGACTACTGACATCCTGTAACACAGTTATCTCCTGACATCCTGTAACACAGTTATCTCCTGACATCCTGTAACAAAGTTATCTACTGACATCCTGTAACACAGTTATCTACTGAGACTACTGACATCCTGTAACACAGTTATCTCCTGACATCCTGTAACACAGTTATCTCCTGACATCCTGTAACACAGTTATCTACTGAGACTACTGACATCCTGTAACACAGTTATCTCCTGAGACTACTGACATCCTGTAACACAGTTATCTCCTGACATCCTGTAACACAGTTATCTCCTGACATCCTGTAACACA
This sequence comes from Taurulus bubalis, assembly GCF_910589615.1. NCBI lineage: Eukaryota > Metazoa > Chordata > Actinopteri > Perciformes > Cottidae > Taurulus > Taurulus bubalis. Next base: position 42,209,661 of record NC_136591.1, on the reverse strand, counting down.
GTTATCTACTGACATCCTGTAACACAGTTATCTACTGAGACTACTGACATCCTGTAACACAGTTATCTACTGAGACTACTGACATCCTGTAACACAGTTATCTACTGAGACTACTGACATCCTGTAACAGTTATCTACTGACATCCTGTAACACAGTTATCTACTGAGACTACTGACATCCTGTAACACAGTTATCTACTGACATCCTGTAACACAGTTATCTACTGAGACTACTGACATCCTGTAACACAGTTATCTACTGAGACTACTGACATCCTGTAACAGTTATCTACTGACATCCTGTAACAGTTATCTACTGACATCCTGTAACACAGTTATCTCCTGAGACTACTGACATCCTGTAACAGTTATCTACTGAGACTACTGACATCCTGTAACAGTTATCTACTGACATCCTGTAACAGTTATCTACTGACATCCTGTAACACAGTTATCTACTGAGACTACTGACATCCTGTAACAGTTATCTACTGAGACTACTGACATCCTGTAACAGTTATCTACTGACATCCTGTAACACAGTTATCTACTGAGACTACTGACATCCTGTAACACAGTTATCTCCTGACATCCTGTAACACAGTTATCTCATGACATCCTGTAACACAGTTATCTACTGACATCCTGTAACACAGTTATCTACTGACATCCTGTAACACAGTTATCTCCTGACATCCTGTAACACAGTTATCTACTGAGACTACTGACATCCTGTAACACAGTTATCTACTGAGACTACTGACATCCTGTTACAGTTATCTACTGACATCCTGTAACAGTTATCTACTGACATCCTGTAACACAGTTATCTACTGAGACTACTGACATCCTGTAACAGTTATCTACTGAGACTACTGACATCCTGTAACAGTTATCTACTGACATCCTGTAACAGTTATCTACTGACATCCTGTAACACAGTTATCTACTGAGACTACTGACATCCTGTAACAGTTATCTACTGAGACTACTGACATCCTGTAACAGTTATCTACTGACATCCTGTAACACAGTTATCTACTGAGACTACTGACATCCTGTAACACAGTTATCTACTGAGACTACTGACATCCTGTAACACAGTTATCTACTGAGACTACTGACATCCTGTAACAGTTATCTACTGAGACTACTGACATCCTGTAACAGTTATCTACTGACATCCTGTAACACAGTTATCTACTGAGACTACTGACATCCTGTAACACAGTTATCTACTGACATCCTGTAACACAGTTATCTACTGAGACTACTGACATCCTGTAACACAGTTATCTACTGAGACTACTGACATCCTGTAACAGTTATCTACTGACATCCTGTAACAGTTATCTACTGACATCCTGTAACACAGTTATCTCCTGAGACTACTGACATCCTGTAACAGTTATCTACTGAGACTACTGACATCCTGTAACAGTTATCTACTGACATCCTGTAACAGTTATCTACTGACATCCTGTAACACAGTTATCTACTGAGACTACTGACATCCTGTAACAGTTATCTACTGAGACTACTGACATCCTGTAACAGTTATCTACTGACATCCTGTAACACAGTTATCTACTGAGACTACTGACATCCTGTAACACAGTTATCTCCTGACATCCTGTAACACAGTTATCTCATGACATCCTGTAACACAGTTATCTACTGACATCCTGTAACACAGTTATCTCCTGACATCCTGTAACACAGTTATCTACTGAGACTACTGACATCCTGTAACACAGTTATCTACTGAGACTACTGACATCCTGTTACAGTTATCTACTGACATCCTGTAACAGTTATCTACTGACATCCTGTAACACAGTTATCTACTGAGACTACTGACATCCTGTAACAGTTATCTACTGAGACTACTGGCATCCTGTAACAGTTATCTACTGACATCCTGTAACAGTTATCTACTGACATCCTGTAACACAGTTATCTACTGAGACTACTGACATCCTGTAACAGTTATCTACTGAGACTACTGACATCCTGTAACAGTTATCTACTGACATCCTGTAACACAGTTATCTACTGAGACTACTGACATCCTGTAACACAGTTATCTACTGACATCCTGTAACACAGTTATCTCCTGACATCCTGTAACACAGTTATCTCCTGACATCCTGTAACACAGTTATCTACTGAGACTACTGACATCCTGTAACACAGTTATCTACTGAGACTACTGACATCCTGTAACACAGTTATCTACTGAGACTACTGACATCCTGTAACACAGTTATCTACTGACATCCTGTAACACAGTTATCTACTGAGACTACTGACATCCTGTAACACAGTTATCTAATGAGACTACTGACATCCTGTAACACAGTTATCTACTGACATCCTGTAACACAGTTATCTCCTGACATCCTGTAACACAGTTATCTCCTGACATCCTGTAACAGAGTTATCTCCTGACATCCTGTAACACAGTTATCTCCTGACATCCTGTAACACAGTTATCTACTGACATCCTGTAACACAGTTATCTACTGAGACTACTGACATCCTGTAACACAGTTACCTACTGAGACTACTGACATCCTGTAACACAGTTATCTACTGACATCCTGTAACACAGTTATCTACTGAGACTACTGACATCCTGTAACACAGTTATCTACTGACATCCTGTAACACAGTTATCTACTGAGACTACTGACATCCTGTAACAGTTATCCACTGACATCCTGTAACACAGTTATCTACTAAGACTACTGACATCCTGTAACACAGTTATCTCCTGACATCCTGTAACACAGTTATCTCCTGACATCCTGTAACACAGTTATCTCCTGACATCCTGTAACACAGTTTTCTCCTGACATCCTGTAACACAGTTATCTCCTGACATCCTGTAACACAGTTATCTCCTGAGACTACTGACATCCTGTAACACAGTTATCTACTGAGACTACTGACATCCTGTAACAGTTATCTACTGACATCCTGTAACACAGTTATCTACTGAGACTACTGACATCCTGTAACACAGTTATCTACTGAGACTACTGACATCCTGTAACACAGTTATCTACTTAGACTACTGACATCCTGTAACACAGTTATCTACTGAGACTACTGACATCCTGTAACACAGTTATCTACTGACATCCTGTAACACAGTTATCTACTGAGACTACTGACATCCTGTAACACAGTTATCTACTGAGACTACTGACATCCTGTAACACAGTTATCTACTGACATCCTGTAACACAGTTATCTACTGAGACTACTGACATCCTGTAACACAGTTATCTCCTGACATCCTGTAACACAGTTATCTACTAAGACTACTGACATCCTGTAACACAGTTATCTCCTGACATCCTGTAACACAGTTATCTCCTGACATCCTGTAACACAGTTATCTCCTGACATCCTGTAGCACAGTTATCTCCTGACATCCTGTAACACAGTTATCTCCTGACATCCTGTAACACAGTTATCTCCTGAGACTACTGACATCCTGTAACACAGTTATCTACTGAGACTACTGACATCCTGTAACACAGTTATCTCCTGACATCCTGTAACACAGTTATCTCCTGACATCCTGTAACACAGTTATCTCCTGACATCCTGTAACACAGTTATCTCCTGACATCCTGTAACACAGTTTTCTCCTGACATCCTGTAACACAGTTATCTCCTGACATCCTGTAACACAGTTATCTCCTGAGACTACTGACATCCTGTAACACAGTTATCTACTGAGACTACTGACATCCTGTAACAGTTATCTACTGACATCCTGTAACACAGTTATCTACTGAGACTACTGACATCCTGTAACACAGTTATCTACTGAGACTACTGACATCCTGTAACACAGTTATCTACTTAGACTACTGACATCCTGTAACACAGTTATCTACTGAGACTACTGACATCCTGTAACACAGTTATCTACTGACATCCTGTAACACAGTTATCTACTGAGACTACTGACATCCTGTAACACAGTTATCTACTGAGACTACTGACATCCTGTAACACAGTTATCTACTGACATCCTGTAACACAGTTATCTACTGAGACTACTGACATCCTGTAACACAGTTATCTCCTGACATCCTGTAACACAGTTATCTACTAAGACTACTGACATCCTGTAACACAGTTATCTCCTGACATCCTGTAACACAGTTATCTCCTGACATCCTGTAACACAGTTATCTCCTGACATCCTGTAGCACAGTTATCTCCTGACATCCTGTAACACAGTTATCTCCTGACATCCTGTAACACAGTTATCTCCTGAGACTACTGACATCCTGTAACACAGTTATCTACTGAGACTACTGACATCCTGTAACACAGTTATCTCCTGACATCCTGTAACACAGTTATCTCCTGACATCCTGTAACACAGTTATCTCCTGACATCCTGTAACACAGTTATCTACTGAGACTACTGACATCCTGTAACACAGTTATCTACTGAGACTACTGACATCCTGTAACACAGTTATCTACTGAGACTACTGACATCCTGTAACACAGTTATCTACTGACATCCTGTAACACAGTTATCTACTGAGACTACTGACATCCTGTAACACAGTTATCTAATGAGACTACTGACATCCTGTAACACAGTTATCTACTGACATCCTGTAACACAGTTATCTCCTGACATCCTGTAACACAGTTATCTCCTGACATCCTGTAACAGAGTTATCTCCTGACATCCTGTAACAGAGTTATCTCCTGACATCCTGTAACACAGTTATCTCCTGACATCCTGTAACACAGTTATCTACTGAGACTACTGACATCCTGTAACACAGTTATCTACTGAGACTACTGACATCCTGTAACACAGTTATCTACTGACATCCTGTAACACAGTTATCTACTGAGACTACTGACATCCTGTAACACAGTTATCTACTGACATCCTGTAACACAGTTATCTACTGAGACTACTGACATCCTGTAACAGTTATCCACTGACATCCTGTAACACAGTTATCTACTAAGACTACTGACATCCTGTAACACAGTTATCTCCTGACATCCTGTAACACAGTTATCTCCTGACATCCTGTAACACAGTTATCTCCTGACATCCTGTAACACAGTTTTCTCCTGACATCCTGTAACACAGTTATCTCCTGACATCCTGTAACACAGTTATCTCCTGAGACTACTGACATCCTGTAACACAGTTATCTACTGAGACTACTGACATCCTGTAACAGTTATCTACTGACATCCTGTAACACAGTTATCTACTGAGACTACTGACATCCTGTAACACAGTTATCTACTGAGACTACTGACATCCTGTAACACAGTTATCTACTTAGACTACTGACATCCTGTAACACAGTTATCTACTGAGACTACTGACATCCTGTAACACAGTTATCTACTGACATCCTGTAACACAGTTATCTACTGAGACTACTGACATCCTGTAACACAGTTATCTACTGAGACTACTGACATCCTGTAACACAGTTATCTACTGACATCCTGTAACACAGTTATCTACTGAGACTACTGACATCCTGTAACACAGTTATCTCCTGACATCCTGTAACACAGTTATCTACTAAGACTACTGACATCCTGTAACACAGTTATCTCCTGACATCCTGTAACACAGTTATCTCCTGACATCCTGTAACACAGTTATCTCCTGACATCCTGTAACACAGTTATCTCCTGACATCCTGTAACACAGTTATCTCCTGAGACTACTGACATCCTGTAACACAGTTATCTACTGAGACTACTGACATCCTGTAACAGTTATCTACTGACATCCTGTAACACAGTTATCTACTGAGACTACTGACATCCTGTAACACAGTTATCTACTGAGACTACTGACATCCTGTAACACAGTTATCTACTGAGACTACTGACATCCTGTAACACAGTTATCTACTGAGACTACTGACATCCTATAACACAGTTATCTACTGAGACTACTGACATCCTGTAACAGTTATCTACTGACATCCTGTAACACAGTTATCTACTGAGACTACTGACATCCTGTAACACAGTTATCTACTGAGACTACTGACATCCTGTAACACAGTTATCTCCTGACATCCTGTAACACAGTTATCTACTGAGACTACTGACATCCTGTAACACAGTTATCTACTGAGACTACTGACATCCTGTAACACAGTTATCTACTGAGACTACTGACATCCTGTAACAGTTATCTACTGACATCCTGTAACACAGTTATCTACTGAGACTACTGACATCCTGTAACACAGTTATCTACTGAGACTACTGACATCCTGTAACAGTTATCTACTGACATCCTGTAACACAGTTATCTACTGAGACTACTGACATCCTGTAACACAGTTATCTCCTGACATCCTGTAACACAGTTATCTCCTGACATCCTGTAACACAGTTATCTACTGACATCCTGTAACACAGTTATCTACTGAGACTACTGACATCCTGTAACACAGTTATCTACTGACATAATGTAACACAGTTATCTACTGAGACTACTGACATCCTGTAACACAGTTATCTACTGACATCCTGTAACACAGTTATCTACTGACAGTTATCTACTGAGACTACTGACATCCTGTAACACAGTTATCTACTGAGACTACTGACATCCTGTAACAGTTATCTACTGACATCCTGTAACACAGTTATCTACTGAGACTACTGACATCCTGTAACAGTTATCTACTGACATCCTGTAACACAGTTATCTCCTGACATCCTGTAACACAGTTATCTACTGAGACTACTGACATCCTGTAACACAGTTATCTCCTGACATCCTGTAACAGTTATCTCCTGACATCCTGTAACACAGTTATCTACTGACATCCTGTAACACAGTTATCTACTGAGACTACTGACATCCTGTAACACAGTTATCTCCTGACATCCTGTAACACAGTTATCTACTGAGACTACTGACATCCTGTAACACAGTTATCTACTGAGACTACTGACATCCTGTAACACAGTTATCTCCTGACATCCTGTAACACAGTTATCTACTGAGACTACTGACATCCTGTAACACAGTTATCTACTGAGACTACTGACATCCTGTAACAGTTATCTACTGACATCCTGTAACACAGTTATCTACTGAGACTACTGACATCCTGTAACACAGTTATCTACTGAGACTACTGACATCCTGTAACAGTTATCTACTGACATCCTGTAACACAGTTATCTGCTGAGACTACTGACATCCTGTAACACAGTTATCTCCTGACATCCTGTAACACAGTTATCTCCTGACATCCTGTAACACAGTTATCTACTGACATCCTGTAACACAGTTATCTACTGAGACTACTGACATCCTGTAACACAGTTATCTACTGAGACTACTGACATCCTGTAACACAGTTATCTCCTGACATCCTGTAACACAGTTATCTACTGAGACTACTGACATCCTGTAACACAGTTATCTCCTGACATCCTGTAACAGTTATCTCCTGACATCCTGTAACACAGTTATCTACTGACATCCTGTAACACAGTTATCTACTGAGACTACTGACATCCTGTAACACAGTTATCTCCTGACATCCTGTAACACAGTTATCTACTGAGACTACTGACATCCTGTAACACAGTTATCTACTGAGACTACTGACATCCTGTAACAGTTATCTACTGACATCCTGTAACACAGTTATCTACTGAGACTACTGACATCCTGTAACACAGTTATCTACTGAGACTACTGACATCCTGTAACAGTTATCTACTGACATCCTGTAACACAGTTATCTGCTGAGACTACTGACATCCTGTAACACAGTTATCTCCTGACATCCTGTAACACAGTTATCTCCTGACATCCTGTAACACAGTTATCTACTGACATCCTGTAACACAGTTATCTACTGAGACTACTGACATCCTGTAACACAGTTATCTACTGACATCCTGTAACACAGTTATCTACTGAGACTACTGACATCCTGTAACACAGTTATCTACTGAGACTACTGACATCCTGTAACACAGTTATCTACTGACATCCTGTAACACAGTTATCTACTGAGACTACTGACATCCTGTAACACAGTTATCTACTGAGACTACTGACATCCTGTAACACAGTTATCTCCTGACATCCTGTAACAGAGTTATCTCCTGACATCCTGTAACAGAGTTATCTCCTGACATCCTGTAACAGAGTTATCTCCTGACATCCTGTAACACAGTTATCTCCTGACATCCTGTAACACAGTTATCTACTGACATCCTGTAACACAGTTATCTACTGAGACTACTGACATCCTGTAACACAGTTATCTACTGAGACTACTGACATCCTGTAACACAGTTATCTACTGAGACTACTGACATCCTGTAACACAGTTATCTACTGACATCCTGTAACACAGTTATCTACTGAGACTACTGACATCCTGTAACACAGTTATCTACTGAGACTACTGACATCCTGTAACACAGTTATCTACTGACATCCTGTAACACAGTTATCTACTGAGACTACTGACATCCTGTAACACAGTTATCCACTGACATCCTGTAACACAGTTATCTCCTGACATCCTGTAACACAGTTATCTACTAAGACTACTGACATCCTGTAACACAGTTATCTCCTGACATCCTGTAACACAGTTATCTACTGAGACTACTGACATCCTGTAACACAGTTATCTACTGAGACTACTGACATCCTGTAACACAGTTATCTACTGAGACTACTGACATCCTGTAACACAGTTATCTACTGAGACTACTGACATCCTGTAACACAGTTATCTACTGACATCCTGTAACACAGTTATCTACTGACATCCTGTAACACAGTTATCTACTGAGACTACTGACATCCTGTAACACAGTTATCTACTGAGACTACTGACATCCTGTAACACAGTTATCTACTGACATCCTGTAACACAGTTATCCACTGACATCCTGTAACACAGTTATCTCCTGACATCCTGTAACACAGTTATCTCCTGACATCCTGTAACACAGTTATCTACTAAGACTACTGACATCCTGTAACACAGTTAACTACTGACATCCTGTAACACAGTTATCTCCTGACATCCTGTAACACAGTTATCTCCTGACATCCTGTAACACAGTTATCTACTGAGACTACTGACATCCTGTAACAGTTATCTACTGACATCCTGTAACACAGTTATCTACTGAGACTACTGACATCCTGTAACACAGTTATCTACTGAGACTACTGACATCCTGTAACACAGTTATCTACTGAGACTACTGACATCCTGTAACACAGTTATCTACTGAGACTACTGACATCCTGTAACACAGTTATCTACTGAGACTACTGACATCCTGTAACACAGTTATCTACTGAGACTACTGACATCCTGTAACAGTTATCTACTGACATCCTGTAACACAGTTATCTACTGAGACTACTGACATCCTGTAACACAGTTATCTACTGAGACTACTGACATCCTGTAACACAGTTATCTCCTGACATCCTGTAACACAGTTATCTACTGAGACTACTGACATCCTGTAACACAGTTATCTACTGAGACTACTGACATCCTGTAACACAGTTATCTACTGAGAATACTGACATCCTGTAACAGTTATCTACTGACATCCTGTAACACAGTTATCTACTGAGACTACTGACATCCTGTAACACAGTTATCTACTGAGACTACTGACATCCTGTAACACAGTTATCTACTGAGACTACTGACATCCTGTAACACAGTTATCTCCTGACATCCTGTAACACAGTTATCTACTGAGACTACTGACATCCTGTAACACAGTTATCTACTGAGACTACTGACATCCTGTAACACAGTTATCTACTGAGACTACTGACATCCTGTAACAGTTATCTACTGACATCCTGTAACACAGTTATCTACTGAGACTACTGACATCCTGTAACACAGTTATCTACTGAGACTACTGACATCCTGTAACAGTTATCTACTGACATCCTGTAACACAGTTATCTACTGAGACTACTGACATCCTGTAACACAGTTATCTCCTGACATCCTGTAACACAGTTATCTCCTGACATCCTGTAACACAGTTATCTACTGACATCCTGTAACACAGTTATCTACTGAGACTACTGACATCCTGTAACACAGTTATCTACTGACATAATGTAACACAGTTATCTACTGAGACTACTGACATCCTGTAACACAGTTATCTACTGACATCCTGTAACACAGTTATCTACTGACAGTTATCTACTGAGACTACTGACATCCTGTAACACAGTTATCTACTGAGACTACTGACATCCTGTAACAGTTATCTACTGACATCCTGTAACACAGTTATCTACTGAGACTACTGACATCCTGTAACAGTTATCTACTGACATCCTGTAACACAGTTATCTCCTGACATCCTGTAACACAGTTATCTACTGAGACTACTGACATCCTGTAACACAGTTATCTCCTGACATCCTGTAACAGTTATCTCCTGACATCCTGTAACACAGTTATCTACTGACATCCTGTAACACAGTTATCTACTGAGACTACTGACATCCTGTAACACAGTTATCTCCTGACATCCTGTAACACAGTTATCTACTGAGACTACTGACATCCTGTAACACAGTTATCTACTGAGACTACTGACATCCTGTAACACAGTTATCTACTGAGACTACTGACATCCTGTAACAGTTATCTACTGACATCCTGTAACACAGTTATCTACTGAGACTACTGACATCCTGTAACACAGTTATCTACTGAGACTACTGACATCCTGTAACAGTTATCTACTGACATCCTGTAACACAGTTATCTGCTGAGACTACTGACATCCTGTAACACAGTTATCTCCTGACATCCTGTAACACAGTTATCTCCTGACATCCTGTAACACAGTTATCTACTGACATCCTGTAACACAGTTATCTACTGAGACTACTGACATCCTGTAACACAGTTATCTACTGACATCCTGTAACACAGTTATCTACTGAGACTACTGACATCCTGTAACACAGTTATCTACTGAGACTACTGACATCCTGTAACACAGTTATCTACTGACATCCTGTAACACAGTTATCTACTGAGACTACTGACATCCTGTAACACAGTTATCTACTGAGACTACTGACATCCTGTAACACAGTTATCTACTGACATCCTGTAACACAGTTATCTCCTGACATCCTGTAACAGAGTTATCTCCTGACATCCTGTAACAGAGTTATCTCCTGACATCCTGTAACACAGTTACCTCCTGACATCCTGTAACACAGTTATCTACTGACATCCTGTAACACAGTTATCTACTGAGACTACTGACATCCTGTAACACAGTTATCTACTGAGACTACTGACATCCTGTAACACAGTTATCTACTGAGACTACTGACATCCTGTAACACAGTTATCTACTGACATCCTGTAACACAGTTATCTACTGAGACTACTGACATCCTGTAACACAGTTATCTACTGAGACTACTGACATCCTGTAACACAGTTATCTACTGAGACTACTGACATCCTGTAACACAGTTATCCACTGACATCCTGTAACACAGTTATCTCCTGACATCCTGTAACACAGTTATCTACTAAGACTACTGACATCCTGTAACACAGTTATCTACTAAGACTACTGACATCCTGTAACACAGTTATCTCCTGACATCCTGTAACACAGTTATCTACTGAGACTACTGACATCCTGTAACACAGTTATCTACTGAGACTACTGACATCCTGTAACACAGTTATCTACTGAGACTACTGACATCCTGTAACACAGTTATCTACTGACATCCTGTAACACAGTTATCTACTGACATCCTGTAACACAGTTATCTACTGAGACTACTGACATCCTGTAACACAGTTATCTACTGAGACTACTGACATCCTGTAACACAGTTATCTACTGACATCCTGTAACACAGTTATCCACTGACATCCTGTAACACAGTTATCTCCTGACATCCTGTAACACAGTTATCTCCTGACATCCTGTAACACAGTTATCTACTAAGACTACTGACATCCTGTAACACAGTTAACTACTGACATCCTGTAACACAGTTATCTCCTGACATCCTGTAACACAGTTATCTCCTGACATCCTGTAACACAGTTATCTACTGAGACTACTGACATCCTGTAACAGTTATCTACTGACATCCTGTAACACAGTTATCTACTGAGACTACTGACATCCTGTAACACAGTTATCTACTGAGACTACTGACATCCTGTAACACAGTTATCTACTGAGACTACTGACATCCTGTAACACAGTTATCTACTGAGACTACTGACATCCTGTAACACAGTTATCTACTGAGACTACTGACATCCTGTAACACAGTTATCTACTGAGACTACTGACATCCTGTAACAGTTATCTACTGACATCCTGTAACACAGTTATCTACTGAGACTACTGACATCCTGTAACACAGTTATCTACTGAGACTACTGACATCCTGTAACACAGTTATCTCCTGACATCCTGTAACACAGTTATCTACTGAGACTACTGACATCCTGTAACACAGTTATCTACTGAGACTACTGACATCCTGTAACACAGTTATCTACTGAGAATACTGACATCCTGTAACAGTTATCTACTGACATCCTGTAACACAGTTATCTACTGAGACTACTGACATCCTGTAACACAGTTATCTACTGACATCCTGTAACACAGTTATCTACTGAGACTACTGACATCCTGTAACACAGTTATCTCCTGACATCCTGTAACACAGTTATCTCCTGACATCCTGTAACACAGTTATCTACTGACATCCTGTAACACAGTTATCTACTGAGACTACTGACATCCTGTAACACAGTTATCTCCTGACATCCTGTAACACAGTTATCTCCTGACATCCTGTAACACAGTTATCTCCTGACATCCTGTAACACAGTTATCTACTGAGACTACTGACATCCTGTAACACAGTTATCTACTGACATCCTGTAACACAGTTATCTACTGAGACTACTGACATCCTGTAACACAGTTATCTACTGACATCCTGTAACACAGTTATCTACTGACAGTTATCTACTGAGACTACTGACATCCTGTAACACAGTTATCTACTGAGACTACTGACATCCTGTAACAGTTATCTACTGACATCCTGTAACACAGTTATCTACTGAGACTACTGACATCCTGTAACACAGTTATCTACTGAGACTACTGACATCCTGTAACACAGTTATCTCCTGACATCCTGTAACACAGTTATCTACTGAGACTACTGACATCCTGTAACACAGTTATCTACTGAGACTACTGACATCCTGTAACACAGTTATCTACTGAGAATACTGACATCCTGTAACAGTTATCTACTGACATCCTGTAACACAGTTATCTACTGAGACTACTGACATCCTGTAACACAGTTATCTACTGACATCCTGTAACACAGTTATCTACTGAGACTACTGACATCCTGTAACACAGTTATCTCCTGACATCCTGTAACACAGTTATCTCCTGACATCCTGTAACACAGTTATCTACTGACATCCTGTAACACAGTTATCTACTGAGACTACTGACATCCTGTAACAGTTATCTACTGACATCCTGTAACACAGTTATCTACTGACATCCTGTAACACAGTTATCTACTGACATCGTGCAACAGTTATCTACTGACATCATGCAACAGTTATCTACTGACATCCTGTAACACAGTTATCTACTGAGACTACTGACATCATGTAACACAGTTATCTACTGACATCATGTAACACAGTTTTCTACTGACATCCTGTAACAGTTATCTACTAAGACTACTGACATCCTGTAACACAGTTATCTACTGAGACTACTGACATCCTGTAACAGTTATCTACTAAGACTACTGACATCCTGTAACACAGTTATCTACTGACATCATGTAACAGTTATCTACTGACATCCTGTAACACAGTTATCTACTGACATCATGTAACAGTTATCTCCTGACATCATGTAACAGTTATCTCCTGACATCATGTAACAGTTATCTCCTGACATCATGTAACAGTTATCTCCTGACATCATGTAACACAGTTATCTCCTGACATCATGTAACAGTTATCTCCTGACATCATGTAACACAGTTATCTCCTGACATCATGTAACAGTTATCTCCTGACATCATGTAACACAGTTATCTCCTGACATCATGTAACAGTTATCTCCTGACATCATGTAACAGTTATCTCCTGACATCATGTAACACAGTTATCTCCTGACATCATGTAACACAGTTATCTCCTGACATCATGTAACAGTTATCTCCTGACATCATGTAACACAGTTATCTCCTGACATCATGTAACAGTTATCTCCTGACATCATGTAACACAGTTATCTCCTGACATCATGTAACAGTTATCTCCTGACATCATGTAACACAGTTATCTCCTGACATCATGTAACACAGTTATCTCCTGACATCATGTAACAGTTATCTCCTGACATCATGTAACACAGTTATCTCCTGACATCATGTAACAGTTATCTCCTGACATCATGTAACACAGTTATCTCCTGACATCATGTAACAGTTATCTCCTGACATCATGTAACAGTTATCTCCTGACATCATGTAACAGTTATCTCCTGACATCATGTAACAGTTATCTCCTGACATCATGTAACACAGTTATCTACTGAGACTACTGACATCATGTAACACAGTTATCTACTGACATCATGTAACAGTTATCTACTGACATCCTGTAACACAGTTATCTACTGACATCCTGTAACAGTTATCAGAGTAAAAGTTTGTAGCGCACCGCTCCGACAGATGGTCTTTAAAGACCGTAGCTTTAGCCATTAAACGGCGCACTATGCTACTTCCGTTTCAATCCCGTTTCTCGCCTTCAAAAGAAAAGCACCTTATCTCAAAACAGGAAACCAAATACATTTTGCTTACGGCAGACAAAAAACATGCAACAAAAACATTTAAATTGATTGACAAACCGTTTCTAACTTTATAAAATATTGAGTTACTTACACAGTTCATTATATTGATGAACTGGTGCTGCTTCACATGTTTTGACTGTTTCTGATATTTTTTTTACATTACTGTTTGAACATGGACAAAAGAAGGACTGGCTGTTCATGCTGTTCCCTGATAAAAGACAAATGTTTCTTCTGGTACCTGTTCATAAAAAAAGAGAGAAAACTGATTTATATACTGTTGTTAACTTGCTGTTGTTCTGATAATATTACTTTAAAATAAAAGCGTGCAATACACTAGTTATTACTTCATTATTGAATTTGTCGCGTAATGCGATTAATCTCAGAAAAATAATGCGATTAATCAGTTAAATTTTTTCAACTTTGCCCAGCCCTAATAAAAACCTATCCATGTCATTCACTTGTATGAGATAGATAGAGAGATATATATATATATATACACACACACACACACACATCTTCAATCTATATATCAGTTAACATACAGTGAACATTAGTTGGTCTCCAAAGTTAATTAAAAAAGGACAAATCATTCACTCAAATTAGGTTTGTTAACTATTAGATAATTATTTAGACTACTAGACATACATGCACATGTATTTGAGACAAACCTTGTTTTCCTTTGAGGATGTGTCCGTGTCCTGTCTCTCCCACAGACTGCTGTACCCTGCCGTCCTGTCACATGATGTATTGTTCAAGTAGGCGTGTCTGGAAAATTTACAGAACTGGGATTTGCATTTTGCAGAAACAACAATGAGCACCTGATTTCGTAAATTATCTTTCCAATCCAACACTTTGACAAGGACCAGATGTCTCATCAACTCTGGGTTGGATTGTGCAGGATGGAGTCTGAAGAGACCTTGTTCAAAGTCTAGGTGATGCCAGCAGCTGCTCGGAGCCTTGGCTAGAAGGCAGGTGATGCTCACCATGAGGAAAGCACCAAACACTGATTCCCTTCAATTCCTGTCTTTACATTAAACATTAAATTGCTAATTAGTAGCCCACAAAACCTAAACACCATTGTTCCCAGTATGACCATGATGGTACAGACAGTCCTCAGCTTTGCCGGGTCAATCCGTTGCTTAGCCCCGCCCACCTTTCCCAGCCCTAGGCGAATCAGTGCAATCCGACAAGGGGGCAGAAGACAAACAGGGTTTAAATACAAGAGGAGGGTAACGAGGAACAGGTGGAAACACTGAGGGCAGCACAGGTGAAAGGAATGCACAAGCAGGGAACAGGGCAGACAGACAATCACAAGGGAGGAAGTGCAGGACCACAGAGGACACACAAGACAAGGACTTCACAATAACAAAAGACACCAGACAAACCAACATCGTGACAGAAAACAACAAGTTCGTTTTTGTATTCACAAAATAGTGCATTCTACAGATAGCAGGTGTTGCTCTTCGGTCATCGGTATGATTATCAATAAATATGATGTGAGTCAAATAGCAGTTCCATGTCTGAGGGACCCAATATGTTGAGTTAAGAGAGACCTCTTACGCTCATTGTTTTTTTTTTTTTACAAATCTGCTACTTTTGTAATGTGTTTTATTGTAGTGTATCATATGTGTGTTGCATTGTGCTGTTACAGTGTGTAGCATTGTTTTGATATCAGGTCATTACATTGTAATAACCTGCCTACAGAGGGGACTACAGACACTTATTCACTTTTTTTCAGAGAATTAGATCACAATCGATACCACTCCTGTCAACACTTTATATCTCGACAACAAGACTCCAAGAAGTCACTGCAGCTGGCCAAGAACCAGTCCGACCAAGAACCAGTCTGGCCAACAACCAGTCCGACCAAGAACCAGTCTGGCCAAGAACCAGTCCGACCAAGAACCAGTCTGGCCAAGAACCGGTCTGGCCAAGAACCAGTCCGACCAAGAACCAGTCTGGCCAAGAACCAGTCTGACCAAGAACCAGTCCGACCAAGAACCAGTCCAGTCAGTAGCTGTCAGCCTACTCCTGTGTGCATACCTAAACAGGCCTAAACAGAATCACAAGGTTATAGCTATTTTATAATGTAATTGTTTTTCACAAATACACTACATGTATTATAATATTTTTTTCCCTATTATCTTATTTTCTCATTGCCTAGCTCCTGTCTTGTCTGTTCCTCAGCTTCTGGCCGGCGGCTTCGCAGCTGGTAAAGCAGATTTCTTGTCCAATCAGATTTCACCTCTGTTTCTCTCTATGGTAGAACAGCGGGTTAAACTACATGGTGGCGGCCTACTCGGGGTTCTGTACGTGTGATTCCTCACAGAGACAAGGATCCGCAGCAGCAGCACCCTAAATCTGCACACTCCGGTACAGTAGGTGGCGGTATGCACCTAGTCAAGTTGTGTCATGATGTGGGTGTGTTTTCTGTTCCTGTTTTATTTTGAAGGTCCTTGCCTCTTGTGTCCTCTGTTCCCCTGCACCTCCTGCCCCTCTGATTGTCTGATTACCTGCCCTGTCAGCTAATTGTTTCCTGCTGTGTCCAATCGCCTGCCCCACCCTTGTGTATTTAAACCTGTTTGTCTTGTGCCCCAGTGTGGGATCATACTGTGTTTTGACTGTAAGTAGACTGTCACTGCCATGGCCCTGCTGATGGAACCGGCCTGGAACCGGTCCTGCCAGCTGCCATGGCCCTGCTGATGCCCCTCCTCTCTACCTCCTTCTGCTTCATGGGTCGTGGCTATCTGGATCATGGACCATGCCTACTACTCATTATATGAATCATTTCTGTCACATTCATTGAATGTGCTGTAACTCTGTTACGTTATTCATTCTGGCCACATGACATCTATTGCTTCTGTCCATCCGGGGAGAGGGATCCTCCTCTGTTGCTCTCCCTCAGGTTTCTTCCCCTGTTTTCCCTGTGAAAGGGTTTTTACTATCTTTATTGGGGGAGTTTTTCCTGATCCGATGTGAGCTCCCGGGACAGGATGTTTTGTTACAAATTGTAAAGCCCTCCGAGGCAAACTTGTATTTGTGATGTTGGGCTATATAAACACTCAATACTAAATAAACTTAAGAACAGCGGCCTGCAGCGGCTGATAGTCTGTGTCTGAGACGGCGATCAGCTGCGCCTGTGGTGATCAATGTCCGTGGCTCGAGAAGCTCTCTAAATAAATTATTTCTTGCCGGCAAAATCTATATCGCCGCGTACAGGAAGTCATGATAATGTAAAGGATGGATCTTAGCGATCTGAAAGAACTCTCTCCCTATAAAACTAAAACTAACTAATATCGCTCCTTCATCAATGAGGAAGTGAGCTGCCTTTTTTGTCCGGTGGGAGTGTCCAGCTTATCCAGTGAAGTTCAGTAAGCCTGTCCAGGAGCAGGTTTAAATTTTTGGCTGTGTTGCTATGGTGATTTAACTAAACTTGCTTCGAGAAACCGAGAAAGCCTGACCTACGTCATCTTATCCTGACAATTAGCCCGCTAACTCAGTAAGCCAGGTACGAGAAACAGGGCCCAGATTGAGAGACGGTTGTTTTTTTTGTCATCAAGCTCTCTAAAACGTCTCTCATCTCCTGGGTCTTGCTGTAAGCATTGAAAAAATGATTTATTGAATTATGTTTTTGAGGGATTTTCACTTGAATGCAAACACTTGATTACATATTTCAGTTTATTCTTAAAGCCCAATATCACAAACGATGAACTGATTAGATTTTGTCCATAACTCATTTATTTATATGCTAATTATGAATTATATGTTCCACAAATCAAATCAAAATCTATCACCTTTCTATGATTCCAACCTCATGTGACGATAGACTTTATAGGAATGTGTGGCGATGTGGGTGGAGTCTGTGAGTGGGTGGAGTCTGTGATGTGGGTGGAGTCTGTGTGTGGGTGGAGTTTGTGAGTGGGTGGAGTCTGTGAGTGGGTGGAGTCTGTGATGTGGGTGGAGTCTGTGTGTGGGTGGAGTCTGTGATGTGGATGGAGTCTGTGAGTGGGTGGAGTCTGTGATGTGGGTGGAGTCTGTGTGTGGGTGGAGTCTGTGAGTGGGTGGAGTCTGTGAGTGGGTGGAGTCTGTGTGTGGGTGGAGTTTGTGAGTGGGTGGAGTCTGTGAGTGGGTGGAGTCTGTGATGTGGGTGGAGTCTGTGTGTGGGTGGAGTCTGTGAGTGGGTGGAGTCTGTGTGTGGGTGGAGTCTGTGAGTGGGCGGAGTCTGTGTGTGGGTGGAGTCTGTGTGGGTATATTTATATATACATATATATATATGCATATATATGTGAAACACTTGCACATGTATCTAAACTTTTTATATCTTTGTAATCATATGCAAGAGATTCAGTTATGAATGTATAAGTGTTCAACAATAGTGTTTTATATATGAGCGTGCATTGATAGTATGTATGTATGTGTAAGTGTTTCAGTAGTGAGTGTGAGAGTGTCTCAGTAGTTATGGCCTAAACGGCCCCTCGTATCTTCACTCTGACACTGATAACACCATTAAATCAACTGAAAACATTACGATCCTTTGTATCAATATTTGAAGTACACTTTTATTGGAATGTTTGCTAAAAACTGTCCGGACCAGAAAACAACTCTGTTAATCTGATCATGTTTACAGACACAAACTCTGTCATAAGTCTCTCCAGCTGTTAAAGCCGACAGACAGCTGATCCAGATGTGATCAGCTGTGATCAGATGTGATCGGCAGCGCAGTCATCAGAAACCGACGTTGCTTCACGTGACGCTTCAGAGGAAAGGACGCCTCATGTCTGTTAAAACATGTTTCCTCGTGTCCTCTCTCCTCGCTTGGTTTCCTTGCGTCTCTCCACGCATCCCTAGTCTAAGACGCAAGGAAAATATGCAAGTGAAGCAGGGATGCAATTAAGAGACTTGGGATGCACCCAATGACCGGGTGGGAAAGTCTGAGGGGCCATCTAGTTGATGGATGGGGTATGGCAGGTCTGGAGAGTTCCTAAATTCCATTAGTCTGGGGCAAGTGAGGGGTGTCTGGAGACCAAAGCGATCTTCAATTGTTTAATTATATCAACACATTATTGCACCAGTACCCACTTTGTGTCGTGTTACCAAGCATCCACTTGTTAATCAGTCCAAATGATCACATTTGCAACGTGATGGGTGCATTCATCATTTATATAAATAAAGTACTGCATGTACCATTTATCATTGGCAGCCATTTGTTTAAGTCATAATTGTATTTCTGTGGATCACAGCCACAATAAACAAATGTACCATGTGACTAACATACCAGTGTCCCCTGATTTATGTACTTACAATACACAAGTTTTGGGGTAGAAAGATAATGAGGAAGTAAATATTTGTATTAATTAACTGACACTTTGAAACAAGAAGGATCCTGAGTTCAAATCCACCAGCTGGTTGCTCAAGACATACCGGTTACATAACTGCTAACTCTACATGAACATTCAGGGTTTTCTAAGAGTCACTGATAAGGAGGCGTCCTCACAATGTGAGCTAGGATTGGCTGGATGGGAATGTTGATGACTGAATGTATATTCAAATAAAGTTTGTTGGACGATTGTTTATTAAATTGATTAATTTTACTTGTATGTTATGAAACAGAAACTTAATGTTGCACAAACAGGTTTTGTTGATTCATATTCTATGACAGAAACATTTCAACTTATAGCACATTTCCTTGGCTTTAGCTTGATATGTTGCACCTTTTTGTGTTTATTAATACCACAATACACAGTTGCTTCGACTCGGTCATCCAGAAACCTAGAGGTCATCTCGTGGTGGACTTTTAGCGGTTTTTGTGGACTCTTTGTTAATATTCCTAGCAGCTCTGATTGCAGATTTCATGGATGTCTCGATCCAAGCGTGAGGGAAGGCCGTGTGTTCCCCAGCAAAGTGCACCCTGCCTTCACTCTTGAAGAGCTCTTCAGCGTACTCTACATGCTGGTAGGGCGTGAAGAGAGCGAAGGCGCCCAAGCTGTGAGGATCCTGGCTCCACTTCTTCACAACCACTCCTGTGCAGAGAGACTTGACGTGATCCCCATGGATCTTTGCTAAATCTTTCAGAGCCATCTCTTTAAGGTCTTCATCGCTCACTCCTAAGAAGAGGAGGGAGTCGTCAGACCAGGTGTAGGAAGCCAGGAGGACGCCAATGGTCTCATTTTTCTGGAAATTGTTGGTGGGGTAGTAGATGTAACGTGAGGGCCCGTCAGTGATGCTCTTTCCCCCTTTGATGCCGTCCTTCTCCCAGAACCTCTCACTAAAGGTGAGGATGATTTTAGTGGAGCTGTCGTAGTGGGCTGCCCTCAGTGCCTCCATCTTTTTAACGGGGAGTGGTGGATCAAAGTCCATGAAGAGGGCAGCTTTGGTTGTGGTTGTTACCAGAACTCTGTCGGCTGAAATGTCTTTCAAAGAGGGCGGTTGGCCTGTCTCATACGAAACAGTCACACCTTCCTCTGACTGCTTGATGAGCTTGACCTTGGAGTTGAGGATAATAGGGGTCACCTTGAGGTCATTACCAAGAGCTGTGGGGAGAAGGTCCGACCCACCAGTCACTTCTGAGTATCTTAAAAACAGAAAGACAAACAGATACTCTTATTGAATACATTCTAGTAGAGCGACTTGCAGATTTGCAATATGTTCATGTGCTGTGTTTTAGCAACCACATTTATCGTTCAATATTGAGATGATTATTAACTGTTTGAAAGATGCAGACTGGGAGAGATTCGTTCTAGGCGGCCAACATCAGAATCAAGGTTTGATTTATAACTGGAAGCCATTGTCTATAATACAACAAATCTAAGACAGACTAACAAACTAACATTAATCAAATTAGCCGAACGTTTGGCCTTCCTTTCGTACATTTCCTGCTCAGCTCCAACAAAGTCAACAATCTGCTGGTGAACACTGTGGAGCATTTAGCATTAAAAGAGCTGGATATATTGGTGGAAATCACGAGGCAATTGTTTCTCAACAAGCTCGCCATAACAACTTTATATGGTCTAACTATGTAAACGCTGTTTGCAGAACAGAAGTGGTAAAAAGTCAAAATGTACTTTGATGCTACATGTCCACCATGGAATTACATTGACTTAGTTCAAATCATTCACAAGTGATTGGTTTCCTCATGAAATAAGTTAACAGCTGATGTACATTATATATATATATATATATATATATATATATATATATATATATATATATATATATGTATATATATATATATATATATATATATATATATATATATATATATATATATAGAGGGGATTTAACAATTTTTATTCTACTGTGCAAAAATGTTTTTCCCATATTGAGTAGTTGACAGTGTGGGATGTTGGGCCTCACTTCACGTCATCATTGACGTCAGCCTGGTCATAGATCATCTCCGTCAGCGCCGTGTACATGAGGCTCTGTTCATTCAGCAGGTCTCCAATCATCCTCACTGCTTCTGAACTCAGACCTTCTTCTACCAGGTAGTCCTGTGAAATGAACAAATGTCATGCAGTCAAAACCAAAAGGCTTAAAATGTGTCAAAAATATGTCTACTTAACGATTTTCTGTCGTGACGTTTTTATACATTAGTAATCATATATTTATGGAAACATTAAGGATGGAGAACCTGTTCTCCAAACACACGCTGAAGCCACGTTTTTCTCCTAAACATTAACTGCCCGTTTCAAACCTATAGTATGGTTGTGATTCACATCATTTATTTTACTCATAGTTTCATGGCGTCATTTTACTCATAGTTTTCATGGCGTCACATTGTGTTTTACCTTCACAGAATAACCACTGTATTTTGCCAGTGCATCCTCGCAACTGTTTTCCATCACAAAATCTTTCACCTGCAAAAAAAGCAAAGGAAAAAGATCACCTGCATTGATGAAGTCAGTTGAATCATCTATTGAAAGGTAGGTAAAGTGCAAAAGCTTGTCAAGCTGTGCAAGGGAATTAATAACCAAAGGTCAATGTGTGAAGTCGTGCAACTTTCTTGTGCTGACAATTCACTTCATGTGTCCGAATGGCTAAAGCAGCAGGTTTGTGGTTTTCAGTGAAGACCTTTGGACTCCATCTTTCCTTCTTTCTCTTACGTACCGTCTTCAAAGCTTCTTCTAGCAGTTGGTCGGCTGATTTCCCTTTTTCCTCTACCGTCACGTTGTAATTGAGGATATCAGGATTGTTTTTCACTTTCTCCGTCTTCGCCAGCACCCCATTGACAAAGTAAAAGGTCTCGGGGTCATCCATGATGAATTCATTCAGTTCGACCTTCAGCGTTGCAGCAAACCAGTGGACCATTCTGTTGACAGAGTTAGCTTTTAACAATCATGTCAGTCTGAGAGGGTCAATAATTTGATTGGAGTTACATAAACTCACTTGTGGGAACTTGGGATCCTCATGGCTCCCAGATCAGCATACCAGTTTTCTTCCTCATTCCTGTAGGTCTCCACTCGTCCTCCAACACGACCGCTAGCCTCTAATATGGTCACCTTGTTGAACAGATTCATACGAATAGATAAATACACGCAAGTCCATTATTGTAATGTTTCAAAGGTCATAGATGTACACATACATGACATTTGGTTTCTGCACTTAACCCATCCTTAGTGATTAAGGAGCAGTGGGCTGCTGGGGAGCAACTGGGGTTCAGAGTCTTGCCCTAAGACACTTCGACATGCGAACTATGGGGAGACCAGGGATTGAACCTGCTACCTTCTGGTAGCAGACCAAAACGAACTAGCTGGAGTGTCTTTTGATATTCACTGCCCATACTACGTACACTAAATACATGTGAATGCAATGCAAACTCATTGCAAATGATCACAAACTAACCCGATCAAAGGGGGTCGGAGGAGCTGAGGAGAGACCCTGCAGGTTAATCAACTGGCCCTTTTCGTTGTCCAGTGGTTTTATAATAACATGTGTAGCACATGAGCCTGAAGCGCGTACCTGGTGTCCTGCTTGTTCCAGGAGCCAAGCAGCCGTCAGTCCAGCCATGCCAGCTCCGACGATAACAACATGATGGGATGTATCTATGGAAGGGAGGCCGTTCTCTAGAGTGTCCAGGAGCACTTCGTAGTCATCGTCCTTCAGACACATAGCCAGATGTTCCTTCGGGCTGACACCAGCAGCATGGCCGGGGTACCGCATGAGAAACAGCACACTGACAGCAACTGGAAACACATCGAGAGTGAAACACACAGAACTCCGTCATAAGCGATATTTCCCCCTCTTTGAGGTTTGATTGAGCAGACTGGATCGTTATATTGCAGCACGGAGAGATTCTATGATACCGTCTTCATAGTTTGCTTGCTTTTTCATATGTTTGACATTTTGCACTTGATATTGTTATATTTACCACGATTATTCCATCTTTGAGACAACTACAGATTTGTTAAAGACTTTAACTTTACAGTTACTGAATTAATCAAAGCTCTTCAAAGTAAAGTGTCACGGCCCGGCTCAGGCGCCGCAACAAAGTACACGGAAGACGCAGCGTTCCGAGCAAAAAGGCTTTATTAGGTACGCACGAGGGCTGGCGAAACCCACAAGCGGCCGAGAATGACGGGTGCGTCTCATCACGCCGCCCTGCAGAAAGCAGAGGGACAGACAGACAGACAGGTAAGCAGACAGACAGGTAAGCAGACAGATAGACAGGGGAGCCGTCACACCCTCCCCCATAAGAGCTGGGTCCTGACGGGAATCCCAGCCTAAAAAACCCAACTGAGCCTAAATAAAGCCCAGAGGGAACTAATAACTAAGATCACCCCACTAGGGAGCCCTGGACAACGCGTCCACAACCACATTGTCCGTGCCCTTGATGTGCCGAACATCTAGCCAATATGACTGTAACAACAGTGACCACCTCATCAACCTCTGATTAGGACACTGCAAGGAGTTTAGAAATGTCAAGGGGTTATGGTCGGTGTAGACCACCACAGGCACCACCCCCGAAGCGATGTAAACATCAAAATGTTTTAGCGCCCAAACCATTGCCAGCGCCTCTTTCTCTATTGTGGAATAATTCAGCTGATATGAATTGAATTTCTTCGAAAAGTAACTCACTGGCTTAACAGAACCCAGATTGTCAGCCTGCAGAAGGACAGCCCCCGCGCCCACGTGACTAGCATCCACCTGAAGGGAAAAGGGACGGTCAATCTGCGGGATATAGATACAGGAAAGTCAGACAGAGGCAGCAAGAATTTACCTGCAACCTTTTCCCCATCTGTCTGAGACCCCGGTCTCGCAGCCGCCATCGCCTAAGTCACTGCACAGGCCGCGAATCCCTCAGGACAACCCTGGCCCTTTACGCCTGGTTCTGACTTCAGTAGCACAGGGGCCAACACTGGAGGAGGCACATCTGCCCAGACTCGTGCACCCCCCAAATCGTTACCCAGGATGACAGCAACTCCCTGGATTGGAAAAGCCGGGCGCACAGCTAGCGCAGCCTCACCCTGGAATAAATCACATTGGAGTTTTACTCGAGTCATACGCCCCGGTGTCCCTCAAAATCGTCACTGGCACCGCCACCTCACTTCCCACCATGGACACCACACCTTCACGGATAAACGGCAGGTAGGGCTCCAAACCCACCATACCCGAGTCCTCTACCCGCACGTGAGGACCGGCAGGAGCGACAATCTGACGAACGGGTGCGGCTAACCCAACGCCCTTGGGGTGGAACTGGGAAGCAGCCTTTTTTGGCTGGATCCTCAACAACGGACAGTCTACTTTCCAGTGGCCTTGTTCATGACAATAATTAACGTGTTCCCCGCCTGGCGGAGGTTACCGCTACCCCTAGCCCTGGGTTCCCCAAACCCGTCTTGGTGCATAAGCACATAATCGCCAGCAAGCGCTGCGGCCGCAGCAGCATCTGTTATTTTGTGTTCACTGATGTACACAGCCACACGTGAGGGAACAGACCTTTTAAACTGCTCCAGGACCATAAGGTCACATAACTGCTTAAAATCCTCTACCTCTGATGCAGCGCACCAACGAGTGAACTGGACATTCAGATTCCGTGCAAACTCCAGATGACTCTGACCTTCTTCCTTTTCCATGTTCCTGAACCGCTGCCGGTAGGCCTCAGGAACCAATTCATATGCCTTTAACACCGCCCCTTTCACCAAAGAATATCACTGACTGGCCGCATCAGTCAATGAGGAGTATGCCTCCTGTGCCCTCACAGTCAGCACGCACTGTAGCATCAGCGTGCGCGCTGAATCCGGCCACTTACGTGAATCAGCCACACGCTCAAACAAAGAAAAAAACAACTTCGGATTTTTTTCAGAAAACGTTGGCACGAGCCTTAAAGTCAAAAAGTCAAAGTCAGTTTTATTGTCACCGATGATCCTTCCAGCTGCATTCACTATGCGCTGCAGGGCTTTCCTGTTGTAGTCTGTGCAGCTTCCGCCCCACACAGTGATGCAGTTGGTCAGGATGCTCTCGATGGTGCCACGGTAGAAAGTGCACATGATGGATGGGGGGCTTCCTGCTTTCCTCAGCTTGCGGAGGAAGTAGAGGCGCCTCTGGGCTTTCTTTGCCAGCAATGTTGTGTTGGCTGTCCACGAGAGGTCCTCGCTGATGTCCACCCCCAGGAATTTGGTGCTGCCGACCTGCTCAATGTCCGCACCGTTGATGGTCAGTGGTGGGTGTTGAGTGTGGCCTTTCCGGAAGTCAACAACAATCTCCTTGGTCTTGCTGCTGTTTAGCAGGAGGTTGTTGTCTCCGCACCACGTGGTCAGAAGGTTGACCTCCTTCCTGTAGAGGGTTTTGTCATCCTTGGTGATGAGACCTATCAGTGTTGTGTCGTCTGCGAATTTGACCATATGGTTGGTGCTGTAGCTGGTTCTGCAGTCGTGAGTCAGCAAGGTGAAGAGCAGAGGACTGAGCACACAGCCCTGAGGGGCCCCTGTACTCAGAGTGATGCTGCTCGAGGTGTTGTTGCCGACACGTACTGCTTGTGGCCTCTCACTGAGGACGTCCAGCAGCCAGTTACACAGCCAGGTGTTGAGCCCCAGCTGGTCAAGTTTGCAGACGAGTTGTTGTGGGATGATGGTGTTGAATGCTGAACTAAAGTCAATGAACAGCATTCTCACATACGAGTCTTTTTTGTCAGGTGGGTGAGGGCTGGGTGGAGAGCGGAGCAGATTGCATCCTCCGTGGACCGTTTGGCACGGTATGCAAACTGGAAAGGGTCCAGGGTGGGGGGGGAGAATGGATTTGATGTGCGACATGACTAGTCGTTCAAAGCACTTCATGATTATGGGGGTCAGTGCCACTGGACGGTAGTCATTGAAGCAGGACGGAGTGGGTTTCTTTGGCACAGGTATGATGGTGGTGGCCTTGAAGCATGGCGGAACAACAGCTTGTCTCAGAGATGTATTGAAGACATCCGTGAAGACGTCCTTAAGCTCCTCTGCGCAGTCCAGCAACACACGACCAGGGATGTTGTCTGGACCTGTTGCCTTGCGGGTGTTGATGGTGGAGAGAGTCCTCTTCACGCTGGTAGCAGACAGGCACAGAACCTAAGTTGCCTAAGATGTCAAAGTCATCCCCAGGCTGTTCTGAGGGAGACAACTTCCCCCTTAGCCCAGCAGCAGCCAGCTTCCCCTCTTTAATCAAGTCTAGCCTAGCCTGCTCCACCTCCAACTTTGCGTTTTCCATTTGTTGGTGCATCTTCGCCACAGCCACCTCCTTCTCCAACTGTGCCTGCACCTTAAATCTATCATGGTCCAGCTGCAACAACAATAATTCCTTTTGTTGGGAAAAGGTTAAGCTAGATGTGGCGAGGGGCGGAGCACTTACGTCCTCCTGGAGCACAGCTGATGCACCTTCCGTTAACACTTTTCTTTCCTCCAACCCCAACCTCAAAACGGCCTTAACTCTGTCCTTCAACTGTTTATCACCCACGTCAATGCCATAATATTCTGCTATTTTCAGCAGTTGCTTCTTCGTGCAGAGATCCAAATTCTTCTCCGAAGGAGAAGCCACGAAGTGGTCAACACTCTCCATAGCCAAGTGTGTCCGAAACCATCAACGGGAGAAAAATAAATAAATAAATGAATGAAAGCTACCGGTGTGTAGTCCACAGCCAATGACGTATCAGCAGCGCGCCCCTCTAGCTGACTACCTCCCCACCCACTAACTAAAACAATAAACTCAACCCTAGTCTTCATGTGGTTAATGGCGGCGGGTATTTATGCACTGGAGCCCAGTGGCGAGGGAAAGCAACCAGCAACTGGCGACTGCCCTGCACCATGGAAGTGCTCCCGAGACGAGTCGCTCTAGCCGCGGTCCCCACAGCACTACCAAAACAAAAAACAACAAATGACGAAACTCAAAGAAGTAACGCCGCTGTACCTGACAGGGGAGCGCCGCTTCAAACTAAATCAAAATCAAATCAAACCACACGGAACAAAAGATCCCGGACGAGCCCCCACATGTCACGGCCCGGCTCAGGCGCCGCAACAAAGGACACGGAAGACGCAGTGTTCCGAGCAAAAAGGCTTTATTAGGTACGCACGAGGGCTGGCGAAACCCACAAGCGGCCGAGAATGACGACAACGTAGAGCCTCCTGTCGCTATCGAGAGACCCTTGGCCGGCCCAGAGGCGGAGCTTTATTCCCCCATGAGCACCGGGCCCAGGTGCGTCTCATCACGCCGCCCTGCATGAAGCAGAGGGACAGACAGACAGACAGACGGGTAAGCAGACAGACAGGTAAGCAGACAGACAGACAAGCCGTCACACCAGGGTACCGCATGAGAAACAGCACACTGACAGCAACTGGAAACACATCGAGAGTGAAACACACAGAACTCCGTCATAAGCGATATTTCCCCCTCTTTGAGGTTTGATTGAGCAGACTGGATCGTTATATTGCAGCACGGAGAGATTCTATGATGCCGTCTTCATAGTTTGCTTGCTTTTTCATATGTTTGACATTTTGAACTTGATATTGTTATATTTACCACGATTATTCCATCTTTGAGACAACTACAGATTTGTTAAAGACTTTAACTTTACAGTTACTGAATTAATCAAAGCTCTTCAAAGTAAAGCTCCTACCTTCTAAACCTGCAGCTCTTTTTTCTTTCTCCCAGAAAATGAGACTTGTATTTTTTTCAAAACTACTGTGCTATCCCCTCATCCACAGTTCCAATTGAATTCATTTAATTGCTAAAGTACCGTAGCCCTTGTGAGAAGATACGTTAATAATTCCGTAAACTCCTCAACATGACTAAGCGATTATAACAATTCACTAAAACGCTCATAAGTTCCCCTAACAATGGCGGATCAAAGTAACTTCCCTGTGACCTACGAGACGGTGTGAGTCTAGCAGTCACAGCCTTGTCTGATCAGTATTGGTGTCTCTGCACCGCGAAGCAGGACCCAGAGTTTGTTCTTCTTCTTTTTGGGGCGTCTTGAGGTTCTGCGATCTCATTGGTCCTCAGACTCGTTAGATGACTCATGTGGAAGGAGACGGTCAGTTACATACCAAGTTTGTCATTGTGAGAGCAAGATTCAGGTCAAAGTAGGTCATCTTTCAAATTCTGAACCGAAAAACACGGTCTTTGGACTGAATATGCTTCATAACATGTCAATGCCTGTTTATTATTGCAGATTTAGATGATTTAGGTCTAAATCTTTCTAAAGATTTGCAGTAATACTCTGTGGGATGATGGAAAGGCATCGCCGGCCACGACTACATTTTATGCTTCACAGAACACGTTTAATTTACTCTAATACATAAAGTCAAAAATCACTGACCGATATTTATACTACTCCTCGCGATCTGTACTGACACTCATTGTTTCATCACCCAGCATGCAACACTCATGGTTTGGATGTTGCTTGCAGGTTTTCAGAGCTTTTTGGGGATTTTAGGATATTCTGCCTTGATTTGAATCCAGAACACCGGCACTCGGGGGGTGTTCTGGATTTCTGTGCGGCCCGGTACCTGAGGACCTTACGTCGCCAGTTCGCAGACGAAGCCGTTTTTGAGCGTGATTCGACAGCATGGCACCAACACGTAAATCCTTTAAAGGAGTAATGTTATTATTAACATGTGACAAAAATACACCTGGGCCGGCAGAGTCAGTTCAGGTTCTGTTACTAAACTTACTGTTTTGTTATGCACCTTCAACCCCCGCCCTCATTCTACCCTCTGATTACAGTTTCTTTATTGTGTGGTCTTTCTCTGCTGAGGTATATTCCTTAAGGCTCTGTAGTTATACGTATCATCAGATACTAGCCCAGAGTTAAGCATATTCATCTAGCAAACTATGCCTACCCTGGAGTAGTACAATAGCCAGTATTATTTTATTTCATGTGTCCATCCAGGCAACTTGGTGGAGCCAAATGTTATGAAAAAAAACATATATGATGTGATTTCTTTGTAATCGTCCAAAATAATGTTAAGTGTGGGTATATTTCCAATTAAGCCACTGACTGGTGGATACGTGCGATGCATTGAGTGGGCAATGCGCCGTATTGAGTGGGCCGGTCTGACAGTAGCTCCCGGGCCACTTTTTCCCCCAGTCCGCCCCTGGCTGCGCCTGCGGTGTATGAATGGTTGATAATCTGATGTGGCTCCTTCATGGTAGCTCCTCTCATCAGGGTGTGAATGGGTGAATGATGTCATGTAGCGTTAAAGCGCTTTGAGTGGTCGGAAGACTAGAAAAGCGCGATACAGATACGGGTCCGTTACCATACGATCAGAGTTACAAATAGCTTTGCTTTTATCAACTACGCCGTCTGGTAGAGATTTAAAATGAAAACATCCATTTAAAAGTGCGGCATTGTTAAGCCCCTCCCACTGCTAAAAAAAAGAACATGCTGTTAACGCATGATACAATCATTGTCGGCATTAATGTGTTGAGGATTGGGAGTTATTTTCTTTTCTAAGTTCTTTTAATTTTTCTTTATTGAATATAACTATAAATGTTTTGAGTGAAATTGTCTTCTATCACGGCGCATTAATAAGCTGCAGTACATTCCTGTTTTTTATGACATTTATATATCACAAAGGTAGCAGCACCTGCCCGTCTATATGTGGAAATAAACAAGAACACCATATTGCTGCAACGTACTCACATAAGTTCCGGTCAGCTTCCAGCTCCGTCGTTGGAGGAACAGCAACAGCCTTCTGCTCGGTTTCCAGAGCTGCCGGCTTTTATTGAACGTTTGGATGGCAGGCGACTCCAAAGCTTTGGCTCACAAGATCTCCGTCGCTGCTTTTATGTTCGACGATTGCGTGCTGTCACATGGCTCCCAATACCCAATAGTAGAGGATCTGTGGTGGGGGAACGTTCTCCTATAGGAAATACATTTATCTCTGTTCTCACACAAACTTGTTTCACTGGTTTACTGGTTTTGTTCAGTCTCTCAGTCTCAGGAACACCAGTGAAGGAATGTTGAGCCTCTGATGTCTGACGCACCTTAAATATCTCCTAAACTCTCCTGAACTCAAATGCTGGGGTGCAGAGGATGAATGCCAAGTTAATCGCATTTTTGTAAAAAAAACTCTAGCTGTGAATTATCCTGACATTTATAAACATAAATTCAACATACTTTCGAAATTGTCTAAATGGCATTTATACAACAACACAAAGAAGATGGCTGCCTGTATGTCTCTCCCTCTCTCTCTTCATTACATATTTTAAATAACATGTCATCACCTGTTTGTCTGATGGGTCAGAGGAGAAGAAGCTGCACCGTCTGGGGCTCAGCTGCATGAGCACTAGAGGAGGAAGAGGAGGAGGAAGAGCAGCTGACCCTGGGCTCTGACCTCACTGAGCAATAATGGGGCGAAAGTATTTGCTTTCCACAATTTCAAGGTGACACAACTCATTTGTTTTGCAACATGCTAAAAATGCTAAAACGTGATGTCGTCTGTGGCGTGGTGAGGTTGATCCAATCTTGTGGAGCGGTGTGGTTCTTTGACAAAAAAAAAGATTATTGAAATATTGTTTTGTCATTATTTGAAAGAGAGAATGAGAAAGACAGTAGGGCAATAATAATAATAATATATATTTATTTGTATTGCGCTTTAAACAAAAGGTACTTAAGGCACTTTACATGGTAAAGACAAACAATAGAGGAAGCAACACAACAAGAAAGACACAAATAGTGAGAAACATAATACAACTAGTATCAAAGGTATTTATAAAAATAAAAAACTGTGACGAAGGCCTTCTTCTGGGCCGGGTCAACTTCCTGTTTGCCTCCATCACCTGGACCGGGCTGAGGAAGAGCTGAGGAAGAGGAGGCGTGCACCACTCACACAATAACACAAGAAGCACGCAGTACATGGTAAACCCCATTCATAGTGTGGGGGAAATGGTTTCAAAATCTATTTTGATGCACTCTCATATCAGCTGGAGACATTCCACATTTCACACATGATGATTTAACATAAATCCCATGTTGTTCATCACCTGTTATTATTATTTGTGAAATAATATGGGAGACATTCACAAATATGCACGTGTGTTTTTTCACAAATTAAAATGTTTTTTACATTTGATAAATGTCACCATTTTCTTCCCGCAAAAATGTAATATTTCAGAAAAAAAGTGAAAGCAACATATATTTTTTTGAGAACATTATCATAAGTTCAGTCAGTTTCACCTGAAGATTAAATGAGAAGTAACTCAATCTACATGAGCAGCTTTAGGATGCAGGAAGTGTTGCTGAAGTCCACCGCGAACGCAGCAGCGGTGTGGTTTCTCCAGCAGACCGACCTGCAGGATGCGGACGCAGCAGAACCCCAGAACCAGAACCAGGAAGAGGACCGGGAAGACCAGGACGCAGCAGAACCCCAGAACCAGAACCAGGAAGAGGACCGGGAAGACCAGGACGCAGCAGAACCCCTGAACCAGAACCAGGAAGAGGAAGAGGGCCGGGAAGACCAGGACGCAGCAGAACCCCAGAACCAGAACCAGAACCAGGAAGAAGACCGGGAAGACCAGGACGCAGCAGAACCCCAGAACCAGAACCAGGAAGAGGACCGGGAAGACCAGGACGCAGCAGAACCCCTGAACCAGAACCAGGAAGAGGAAGAGGGCCGGGAAGACCAGGACGCAGCAGAACCCCAGAACCAGAACCAGAACCAGGAAGAAGACCGGGAAGACCAGGACGCAGCAGAACCCCAGAACCAGAACCAGGAAGAGGACCGGGAAGACCAGGACGCAGCAGGACCCCAGAACCAGAACCAGGAAGAGGACCGGGGAGACCAGGACGCAGCAGAACCCCAGAACCAGAACCAGGAAGAGGACCGGGAAGACCAGGACGCAGCAGAACCCCTGAACCAGAACCAGGAAGAGGACCGGGAAGACCAGGACGCAGCAGAACCCCTGAACCAGAACCAGGAAGAGGAAGAGGGCCGGGAAGACCAGGACGCAGCAGAACCCCAGAACCAGAACCAGAACCAGGAAGAAGACCGGGAAGACCAGGACGCAGCAGAACCCCAGAACCAGAACCAGAACCAGGAAGAGGACCGGGAAGACCAGGACGCAGCAGAACCCCAGAACCAGAACCAGAACCAGGAAGAGGACCGGGAAAACCAGGACGCAGCAGAACCCCAGAACCAGAACCAGAACCAGGAAGAGGACCGGGAAGACCAGGACGCAGCAGAACCCCAGAACCAGAACCAGGAAGAGGACCGGGAAGACCAGGACGCAGCAGAACCCCAGAACCAGAACCAGGAAGAGGACCGGGAAGACCAGGACGCAGCAGAACCCCAGAACCAGAACCAGAACCAGGAAGAGGACCGGGAAGACCAGGACGCAGCAGAACCCCAGAACCAGAACCAGGAAGAGGACCGGGAAGACCAGGACGCAGCAGAACCCCTGAACCAGAACCAGGAAGAGGAAGAGGACCGGGAAGACCAGGACGCAGCAGAACCCCAGAACCAGAACCAGAACCAGGAAGAGGACCGGGAAGACCAGGACGCAGCAGAACCCCAGAACCAGAACCAGGAAGAGGACCGGGAAGACCAGGACGCAGCAGAACCCCTGAACCAGAACCAGGAAGAGGACCGGGAAGACCAGGACGCAGCAGAACCCCTGAACCAGAACCAGGAAGAGGAAGAGGGCCGGGAAGACCAGGACGCAGCAGAACCCCAGAACCAGAACCAGAACCAGGAAGAAGACCGGGAAGACCAGGACGCAGCAGAACCCCAGAACCAGAACCAGAACCAGGAAGAGGACCGGGAAGACCAGGACGCAGCAGAACCCCAGAACCAGAACCAGAACCAGGAAGAGGACCGGGAAAACCAGGACGCAGCAGAACCCCAGAACCAGAACCAGGAAGAGGACCGGGAAGACCAGGACGCAGCAGAACCCCAGAACCAGAACCAGGAAGAGGACCGGGGAGACCAGGACGCAGCAGAACCCCAGAACCAGAACCAGGAAGAGGACCGGGAAGACCAGGACGCAGCAGAACCCCAGAACCAGAACCAGAACCAGGAAGAGGACCGGGAAGACCAGGACGCAGCAGAACCCCAGAACCAGAACCAGGAAGAGGACCGGGAAGACCAGGACGCAGCAGAACCCCAGAACCAGAACCAGAACCAGGAAGAGGACCGGGAAGACCAGGACGCAG
The DNA here is from genome assembly GCF_910589615.1 of Taurulus bubalis. NCBI lineage: Eukaryota > Metazoa > Chordata > Actinopteri > Perciformes > Cottidae > Taurulus > Taurulus bubalis. The sequence goes on along the minus strand of NC_136591.1, from coordinate 42,175,067 downwards.
CAGAACCCCAGAACCAGAACCAGGAAGAGGACCGGGAAGACCAGGACGCAGCAGAACCCCAGAACCAGAACCAGAACCAGGAAGAGGACCGGGAAGACCAGGACGCAGCAGAACCCCAGAACCAGAACCAGGAAGAGGACCGGGAAGACCAGGACGCAGCAGAACCCCAGAACCAGAACCAGGAAGAGGACCGGGAAAACCAGGACGCAGCAGAACCCCAGAACCAGAACCAGAACCAGGAAGAGGACTGGGAAGACCAGGACGCAGCAGAACCCCAGAACCAGAACCAGAACCAGGAAGAGGACCGGGAAGACCAGGACGCAGCAGAGCCCCAGAACCAGAACCAGGAAGAGGACCGGGAAGACCAGGACGCAGCAGAACCCCAGAACCAGAACCAGAACCAGGAAGAGGACCGGGAAGACCAGGACGCAGCAGAACCCCAGAACCAGAACCAGGAAGAGGACCGGGAAGACCAGGACGCAGCAGAACCCCAGAACCAGAACCAGGAAGAGGACCGGGAAAACCAGGACGCAGCAGAACCCCAGAACCAGAACCAGAACCAGGAAGAGGACCGGGAAGACCAGAACGCAGCAGAACCCCAGAACCAGAACCAGAACCAGGAAGAGGACCGGGAAGACCAGGACGCAGCAGAACCCCAGAACCAGAACCAGGAAGAGGACCGGGAAGACCAGGACGCAGCAGAACCCCAGAACCAGAACCAGAACCAGGAAGAGGACCGGGAAGACCAGGACGCAGCAGAACCCCAGAACCAGAACCAGGAAGAGGACCGGGAAGACCAGGACGCAGCAGAACCCCAGAACCAGAACCAGGAAGAGGACCGGGAAAACCAGGACGCAGCAGAACCCCAGAACCAGAACCAGAACCAGGAAGAGGACCGGGAAGACCAGGACGCAGCAGAACCCCAGAACCAGAACCAGGAAGAGGACCGGGAAGACCAGGACGCAGCAGAACCCCAGAACCAGAACCAGAACCAGGAAGAGGACCGGGAAGACCAGGACGCAGCAGAACCCCAGAACCAGAACCAGGAAGAGGACCGGGAAAACCAGGACGCAGCAGAACCCCAGAACCAGAACCAGAACCAGGAAGAGGACCGGGAAGACCAGGACGCAGCAGAACCCCAGAACCAGAACCAGGAAGAGGACCGGGAAGACCAGGACGCAGCAGAACCCCAGAACCAGAACCAGAACCAGGAAGAGGACCGGGAAGACCAGGACGCAGCAGAACCCCAGAACCAGAACCAGAACCAGGAAGAGGACCGGGAAGACCAGGACCAGCTTCCAGACCTTACACACGCAGAAGATGGAGGTCAAGGCCCAAACCTTATTGATCATGTTCTTCTGCTCATGTGTGAATACACTAAAGTTATGAGTCTCACTCGTCTTCATCGCTGCAGGTGTGATGCGTGTTTAAACCACCAGAGGTCAGCAGAACCCAGAAGATCAGCTCGTGACTCAAGGAGGAGATCTGCTTTTATTGAAACTTAGTTATTCAGCTTGTTGTTGTTGTTGTTGTTGTTGTTGTTGTTGTGTGTCTCTTTGGGGTTGTTACACATCTCTGGTTGTGTCTCTTTGGGGTTGTTTTGTCTCTTTGTCTCTATTTTTGTCTCCATTGTCATTTTGTATCTTTTTGTCTCTTTGAAATACGTTTTAAGGCTCTGTGCAGTTATGTTGTGTCTTTGTAGTTGTGTTGTGTCTTTGTAGTTGTGTTGTGTCTTTGTAGTTGTGTTGTGTCTTTGTAGTTGTGTTGTGTCTTTGTAGTTGTTTTGTGTCTTTGTAGTTGTGTTGTGTCTTTGTAGTTGTGTTGTGTCTTTGTAGTTGTGTTGTGTCTTTGTAGTTGTGTTGTGTCTTTGTAGTTGTGTTGTGTCTTTGTAGTTGTGTTGTGTCTTTGTAGTTGTGTTGTGTCTTTGTAGTTGTGTTGTGTCTTTGTAGTTGTTTTGTGTCTTTGTAGTTGTTTTGTGTCTTTGTAGTTGTGTTGTGTCTTTGTAGTTGTGTTGTGTCTTTGTAGTTGTTTTGTGTCTTTGTGTTCGTTGTGTTCTATTTGAAGCTGTTTTCTGTCACCTTGTCGTCATTGTGAGTCTGTCAGTGTCTCTTTGCTGCTGTTTTGTGTTTCTTTGTGGTTGTTCTGAATCTTTGTCCACCAGAAACATGACACCACACACACACACACACACACACACACACACACACACACACACACACACACACACTTTACTCAACTTTATTTAGGTAAGTGGTTCTAACAGAGTATTTATACTGTGTGGTATTAGTACTACCATGTCAGAGTATTTATACTGTGTGGTATTAGTACTTTCTAACAGAGTATTTATACTGTGTGGTACTAGTACTACCATGTCAGAGTATTTATACTGTGTGGTATTAGTACTACCATGTCAGAGTATTTATACTGTGTGGTATTAGTACTACCATGTCAGAGTATTTATACTGTGTGGTATTAGTACTACCATGTCAGAGTATTTATACTGTGTGGTATCAGCAGTTTAGGATATGAAACCCCGGATGAACGGAAACGTTCCGTGACGTGTTTCCGGTCGGACTGTTTTAGCAGCTGGACCAGCGGACCTTGATCTCCGGCAGAGCGGAGTCTCCGTGTAATTTCTTTTCTTTTGGGTCAATAACTACATGAAGTAAAGATGTATAACTTCCCGCAGTTACTCGGCCGCGCGCCCGCCGCCGTCGGGAGGCTGTCGCGCGCCGGAAGCGCAGACAGGTGCGCTAGTTTACGTTTAAACTGCAGGCGCGTGCGCGTGAGCTCCGTCAGCCCAGGCGCGAGCAGCTCGCGGTGCTACACGCAGTCTTCCGGGTCGGAGCCGGTCCGGATCGGCTGTGCATCCGGGTTCTGGGGGGACACCGCGGACTCAGGTACCACCGAGCTGCTTTTAATGACGTAATCACTGTTTTTAAAAACACATGTAGAATTTAAGAAATGATTTTAAAAATATATAGAATAAAACAAAACAAAATCCACAACAGAATAAGAAATTATATTCAACATAAATGTAGAATAAAAAACATATATAATATTCACAACAGAATTATAAATTATATTAAAAATATATAAAATAAAATAAAAAAATCCACAACAGAATAAGAAATTATATTAAAAATGTAAAATAAAAAATAATCACAACATAATTGGAAATTATATTCAATATATTTATAATTAAAAAGTATATAATATATTCACAACAGAATTAGAAATGATATTGAAAATATATGTTGAATTAAAAATATATATATATATATATATATATATATATATATATATATATATATATATATACACAACAGAATTAGAAATTATATAAAAAGAATATATAGGATTTAATATATATATATATATATATATATATATTCACAACATAACTAGGTGTGTGTAGTTGGAGGAGCTTGGCCCGACAGAGAGATGATAATGAATTACATAAAAACAATAAAAACACTCATCGGAGTTTGTCCGCTCTGGGTTGCCGTAGCAACACGGCGATGCAAGATGGCCGACTCTGTCGTAGACTGCTCCCCATGAAGAACACTGATTACATAAAGTCAGAGTGTTGAACTCATTGACTGTTCCTTAAAGGGACCTGTTGGTCCAACAACAACAACAACAACAACCTCCTCCTCTGCTCTCAGTGCCTCAGCTGATCCACGGCGGCCGGCTGGACTTCCTGGTGTTCGACTACCTCAGTGAGATCACCATGTCACTGCTCACCGCCGCCAAGGCCAAGACGCCCGTGAGTCACCAGGAAGTGATGCAACAGGAAGTGATGAAAGAGAGGAAGTGGTGAAACAGGAAGTGATGAAAGAGAGGAAGTGGTGAAACAGGAAGTGATGAAAGAGAGGAGTAATGAAACAGGAAGTGATGAAAGAGAGGAAGTGGTGAAACAGGAAGTGATGAAACAGGAAGTGATTAAAGAGAGGCAGTGATGAAAGAGAGGAAGTGGTGAAACAGGAAGTGATTAAAGAGAGGCAGTGATGAAAGAGAGGAAGTGGTGAAACAGGAAGTGATGAAAGGAGAGGAAGTGGTGAAACAGGAAGTGATGAAAGAGAGGAAGTGGTGAAACAGGAAGTGATGAAAGAGAGGAAGTGATGAAAGAGAGGAAGTGGTGAAGCAGGAAGTGATTGAATATGTTTGTCTCTAGAATCTGGGCTACGCTCCGGACTTCGTCCACGTGGCTCTCGCTCCGTTTATTAACGACATCCAGAGGAAAGGTGAGCGACCTTTGACCTCAGAGTTTGCTCTGTGATGTCATAGGTCTTCATCTCCTCCTCCTCCTCCTCAGGTATCCGTGTGGTCAGTAACGCAGGAGGAGTGAACCCTCTCTCGTGCGCTGAGGCGATACAGGAAGTCATCAAGAAGGCTGGTCTGGACCTCAAGGTCGCCGTGGTGACCGGGGATGACCTCATGCCCCATGTAAGGCATCATCATCATCATCATCATCATCATATTAACCATTGTTATCATCATCTTCATCATCATCATCATCTTCATCATATTCACCATTGTTATCATCATCTTCATCACCTCTCTCGTTTTTCCTCCTCTCCCTCCCCCTCATCTCCTCTCTCCTCTCTCTCCCTCCTCTCCTCCTCTCCGCTCCTCCCTCTTCCTCCCTCCTCCTCCCTCTTTCCTTCCTTCCTTCTTTCCTTCCTTCCTTCCTTCCTTCCTCCCTCTTCCTCCTCCTCCTCCTCCCTCTTCCTCCTCCTTCTCTCCTCTCCTCCCTCCTCTCCTCTCTCCTCTCCTCCCTCCTCTCCTCCCTCCTCTCCTCTCCTCTCCTCATCTCCTCCTCTCCTCCCTCCTCTCCTCCTCTCCTCTCTCTCCTCCCCTCCTCTCCTATCTCCTCTCTCTCTCCTCTCCTCTCTCCTCACCTCTCTCTCTTCCTCCTCTCTCTCCTCTCCTCTCTCTCCTCCTCTCCTCTCCACCATCCTCTCCTCCTCTCCGCTCCTCCCTCTTCCTCCCTCCTCCTCCTCCCTCTTTCTTTCCTTCCTTCTTTCCTTCCTTCCTTCCTTCCTCCCTCTTCCTCCTCCTACTCCCTCTTCCTCCTCCTCCTCCTCCTCCCTCTTCCTCCTCCTTCTCTCCTCTCCTCCCTCCTCTCCTCTCCTCATCCCCTCCTCTCCTATCTCCTCTCTCTCTCCTCTCCTCTCTCCTCCTCCTCTCTCTCCTCTCCTCTCTCTCCTCCTCTCTCTCCTCTCCTCTCTCTCCTCTCCTCCTCCTCTCTCCTCATCCTCTCTCTCCTCTCTCTCCTCTCCTCTCTCCTCATCCACTCCTCCTTTTCGCCTCTCCTCTCTCTCCTCTCTCTCCTCTCTCTCCTCCTCCCTTTCTCCTCTCCTCTCTCCTCCCCTCCTCTCCTCTCTCTCTCCTCTTCCTCTCCCTCCTCTCCTCTCTCCTCCCTCTCCTCTCTCTCCTCTCTCCTCCTCCTCTCTCTCCTCCTCTCTCTCCCCTCCTCTCCTCTCTCTCTCCTCTTCCTCTCTCTCCTCCCCTCCTCTCCTCTTCCTCTCCTCTCTCCTCTCTCCTCCCTCTCCTCTCCTCTCCTCAGAGGCGCCTCCTCTCCTCAGTAAAGATGGTGGATGCCGTCACCAGAGAGCCGTTACCTAAATCTCTCCACAGCATGAACGCTTACCTCGGGTACGACCACTGAGCTTTGTGTATCTCATATGTGTATATATATGTATATATGTGTGTATATATATATATATATATATATATATATATATATATATATATATATATATATATATTATATATACATATGCCCCTCCCCCTCAGGGCTCTTCCTATCCGGCGCTGTCTGGATCTCGGGGCCGACATCGTGGTGACGGGTCGCTGTGTGGACAGCGCCGTGACTCTGGGACCGCTGATGCACCGCGTACGCTTTACCCTGTTTTACTTTATATTATACTTCATGATGTACTTTATATTATACTTTATATTATCCTTCATGATGTACTTTATATTATACGTTATATTATCCTTCATGATGTACTTTATATTATACTTCATGATGTACTTTATATTATACTTTATATTATACTTCATGATGTACTTTATATTATACGTTATATTATCCTTCATGATGTACTTTATATTATACTTCATGATGTACTTTATATTATACTTTATATTATACTTCATGATGTACTTTATATTATACTTTATATTATACTTCATGATGTACTTTATATTATACGTTATATTATACTTCATGATGTACTTTATATTATACTTTATGATGCACTTTATGATGTACTTTCTACTTCATTTTATACTTTATATTATACTCTATGTTCTGCTCCGTCTTAGTTCGGGTGGGAGAGCACGGACTACGACCTGCTGGCCTCCGGGAGGTAAACACACA
>NC_136591.1:42103676-42166176 GCF_910589615.1 Taurulus bubalis | reverse complement strand
GCGGCTCGGTAACGTTCCCTCGTCTCCGGCAGCGCTGCGCCCCAGGTGCAATGAACGCATGAGAAAAGATGCAGAATTAACGGATTCATAACACGTCTGAATACCTGTTTCTTTGCGGGTTTGTAAGCACGACAAGACAAGAAGATCACTTTTAAAACAATCGTTTTTTGAATGGGGTTTGGCTTGATCAGCTAGGCTAGGCTAGGCTAACGTCATAGCGGCGCCATCAACTCTCAAAATGTCGACTTCTAAAGTAGGCCTTCACATGGCCGCAGTGTTATTATTATAATCATTACCAGGAAATGTCGAAACACATTTGTATTTCTGTGTCAGTGATGGACTTGAGAGCAGCTCACTGGTTACCATGGTGATTGGGCAGACGAGATCTTAAGTCTGGGAGTGGATTGTCTACAAAAACATCAAAAACATGGTCAAATCACCAAAGTGGTGCAATCAACAGAGAGGAACATATACGATATGCTTGTTCTTTTTGTGGAGTAAGACATGAGCGTGAGCTCCTCATCTCTGCATTTAAAGAGACAGACACACGCGTTGGTCTGTGTCTGTCTGTCTGCGTCTCTATATAAGTGTGTGTGTGTCTCTATGTATCTATAAGCAGAATGTGTGTGTCTCTCTATGTATCTATAGCAGAATGTGTGTGTCTCTATGTATCCATAAGCAGAATGTGTGTGTCTCTCTATGTTTCTATAAGCAGAATGTGTGTGTCTCTATGTTTCTATAAGCAGAATGTGTGTGTCTCTATGTATCTATAAGCAGAATGTGTGTGTCTCTATGTTTCTATAAGCAGAATGTGTGTGTCTCTATGTATCTATAAGCAGAATGTGTGTGTCTCTATGTATCTATAAGCAGAATGTGTGTGTCTCTATGTATCCATAAGCAGAATGTGTGTGTCTCTCTATGTTTCTATAAGCAGAATGTGTGTCTCTCTATGTTTCTATAAGCAGAATGTGTGTGTCTCTATGTATCTATAAGCAGAATGTGTGTGTCTCTATGTTTCTATAAGCAGAATGTGTGTGTCTCTATGTATCTATAAGCAGAATGTGTGTGTCTCTATGTTTCTATAAGCAGAATGTGTGTGTCTCTCTATGTATCCATAAGCAGAATGTGTGTGTCTCTCTATGTTTCTATAAGCAGAATGTGTGTGTCTCTATGTATCTATAAGCAGAATGTGTGTGTCTCTATGTTTCTATAAGCAGAATGTGTGTGTCTCTATGTATCTATAAGCAGAATGTGTGTGTCTCTATGTTTCTATAAGCAGAATGTGTGTGTCTCTATGTTTCTATAAGCAGAATGTGTGTGTCTCTATGTTTCTATAAGCAGAATGTGTGTGTCTCTATGTTTCTATAAGCAGAATGTGTGTGTCTTTATGTTTCTATAAGCAGAATGTGTGTGTGTCTCTCTATGTATCTATAAGCAGAATGTGTGTGTCTCTATGTATCTATAAGCAGAATGTGTGTGTCTCTCTATGTATCTATAAGCAGAATGTGTGTGTCTCTATGTATCTATAAGCAGAATGTGTGTCTCTCTATGTATCTATAAGCAGAATGTGTGTGTCTCTCTATGTATCTATAAGCAGAATGTGTGTGTCTCTATGTTTCTATAAGCAGAATGTGTGTGTCTCTCTATGTATCTATAAGCAGAATGTGTGTGTCTCTATGTTTCTATAAGCAGAATGTGTGTGTCTCTATGTTTCTATAAGCAGAATGTGTGTGTCTCTATGTATCTATAAGCAGAATGTGTGTGTCTCTATGTATCTATAAGCAGAATGTGTGTGTCTCTCTATGTATCTATAAGCAGAATGTGTGTGTCTCTATGTATCTATAAGCAGAATGTGTGTGTCTCTATGTATCTATAGCAGAATGTGTGTGTCTCTATGTTTCTATAAGCAGAATGTGTGTGTCTCTATGTATCTATAAGCAGAATGTGTGTGTCTCTATGTTTCTATAAGCAGAATGTGTGTGTCTCTATGTATCTATAAGCAGAATGTGTGTGTCTCTATGTTTCTATAAGCAGAATGTGTGTGTCTCTATGTTTCTATAAGCAGAATGTGTGTGTCTCTATGTTTCTATAAGCAGAATGTGTGTGTCTCTATGTTTCTATAAGCAGAATGTGTGTGTCTTTATGTTTCTATAAGCAGAATGTGTGTGTGTCTCTCTATGTATCTATAAGCAGAATGTGTGTGTCTCTATGTATCTATAAGCAGAATGTGTGTGTCTCTCTATGTATCTATAAGCAGAATGTGTGTGTCTCTATGTATCTATAAGCAGAATGTGTGTCTCTCTATGTATCTATAAGCAGAATGTGTGTGTCTCTCTATGTATCTATAAGCAGAATGTGTGTGTCTCTATGTTTCTATAAGCAGAATGTGTGTGTCTCTCTATGTATCTATAAGCAGAATGTGTGTGTCTCTATGTTTCTATAAGCAGAATGTGTGTGTCTCTATGTTTCTATAAGCAGAATGTGTGTGTCTCTATGTATCTATAAGCAGAATGTGTGTGTCTCTATGTATCTATAAGCAGAATGTGTGTGTCTCTCTATGTATCTATAAGCAGAATGTGTGTGTCTCTATGTATCTATAAGCAGAATGTGTGTGTCTCTATGTATCTATAAGCAGAATGTGTGTGTCTCTCTATGTATCTATAAGCAGAATGTGTGTGTCTCTATGTATCTATAAGCAGAATGTGTGTGTCTCTATGTATCTATAGCAGAATGTGTGTGTCTCTATGTTTCTATAAGCAGAATGTGTGTGTCTCTATGTATCTATAGCAGAATGTGTGTGTCTCTATGTATCTATAGCAGAATGTGTGTCTCTCTATGTTTCTATAAGCAGAATGTGTGTGTCTCTAAGTTTCTATAAGCAGAATGTGTGTGTCTCTATGTTTCTATAAGCAGAATGTGTGTGTCTCTATGTTTCTATAAGCAGAATGTGTGTGTCTCTATGTTTCTATAAGCAGAATGTGTCTCTCTATGTATCTATAGCAGAATGTGTGTGTCTATGTTTCTATAAGCAGAATGTGTGTGTCTCTATGTATCTATAAGCAGAATGTGTGTGTCTCTATGTATCTATAAGCAGAATGTGTGTGTCTATGTATCTATAAGCAGAATGTGTGTGTCTCTATGTTTCTATAAGAAGAATGTGTGTCCTGTGTCACTGAGACTGGTTATTACAGGGAGACTGCACTGTGGATTTAATGAAAACAACCTGTCAAACTATTGAATTTGACAGAAAACCATAACTTTGATTGTGAAAATATCAGAATCAGGAGAAGCACAAGCCTTCTGTGAACGTGTCCATGTCCTTAAATGTTGTTGGGGTTTAGAATGAGAGCGTACGTTCAGAAAGAGCGCCTGTTTGCTTCATGAGAGGAAACTGTGCTTGCCATGGGGTCCAGCGGAGCAGTTTGCTGGGCTTCATGTCGCTTTCAGGCTTGGAGACAAAACAGTATCCGTTTGTTGGATTCCACGACGCATGTGAACCACAAGCACAATATTTTTATCCAGCAATGGTGAATGAAGAGGGAGAATTGTGGGAGTGAAGGCAAGATAGTTTGTGTCGCTGCCTCTCTCTGGCGCTCCACTCTGAACATCCATACACACCCATTAAAACTCTGAAACGGTCCCAAAATGTTCCTCAACTTGAACAATGATTACATGAAAACTGTGCTAGCTATCAAAAAATGCCCAGTTAGGCAAATAAAGTCCAGACTTTTGTCAACGTTTTAAAGTTTAAATCATTTCTCTGCGCTGAAGTGAGGCGAGTCACTGGGGGCATGTGTTTGTGTTGACCCACGCTGTAACAATGGCTCCCTCTCCGCCTCCAGGGACTTGATCCCATGTCACGCCTCTGGCTGCTTGGTCTCTCTGGGTCCTTACAGCTCCACACAGACGCTCTCTTCTTCCTTTGACCCCAAACACAGCGCTCAGCAGACAGGAGCTGGAAAGAAAACTCAACGGTCCTTGAACGCATCACGTGTGCTGAAGCAAAAACGTTTTATTCTGCGCGTCTCTTTTAAAATCTCTGTTTAAGTCTCATTTAAAAAACCTGTTTCTCTTTTCTTCTTCTCCTTCTTCATCTCCCTCTTTGTCTTCTTCTCTTTTCTTCTTCTTCTCCTTCTTCTTCTTCTCCTCATATATATATATATATATTTCTTTCTTTCTCTACCTTGCTGTCTGGTCCAGGGCTCCAGAGAGGCGGTGATCTGGTTGGCCGCTCACCACAAGCAGAAGAAAGCTCTGGAGATCTTCTCCAGAGAAATCGCTCCTGCAGGAACCGGCATGGGTACATTCAGTTTTATTCCATCAGAACATTACCCACAATGCAACAGCTCTGTCAGATGCTATAGGAGCAGCTCATAGCAGATATCATTTTAAAAAATCGAATATTTTACCAATACGTTTTGGACATTTTTAAAAAACAATCTTAATGTTTTAGCTTAGACATTTTTTCCCACATATATTATGCAAAACAATTCTGACATTTCTTGAATATTTGTCATGAATTTAAAAAAATTTAGGATTTTTCTTTCACAATTAAAAATAAAATGTAACAATCTTTTTTTCCCTCAAATTTGAATTTAAATAATTCTTACAATTCTCAGATATTTTTCATATTTCATGTTTATTTTCTACCATATTCTCTTTCGGATATCTTTCATGCATTTCTGTATGCTCTCTGATGCTTTTATTTTGTAGTAATTCTCTTTACTAATCGATGTTATGTAGTGAAGTAGACGGAGAGCTAAACGCTGTTCAGTGGTTCAACAGAAGGAGACAAAGATCTGACGACAGTTGATTGAGATTTTATTTTACTTTTATTGTGAAACAGGAAAAGCTTCCTGTTTCACAATAAAAGCAGCTTAGAACAAGGTTCAGCAAAGCTCTTCTTCAGACTCCACAATAGAAACAGAAGGTTCTGCTTCAAGTTTATTTATACCACACACACACACACACACACACACACACACACACACAGTAAGGAGGGGGTGTTGGAGGCTGCAGCCGATAAGGAGTTCTGTGACCTTGTGAACCAGACCCTTTGGTTGTGTTTACCATGAACTCCGGGTGACACTGAGTCACGCCGTCAGGAAGCTGATCTCAGACCTGCTGAAAGCTACATCGACATCATCCCACAACACTTGTTCCCTCTCCCGCAGCTCCCGGCCTGACCGGCATCGTGGGCGGGCGACCCCGAGTGTGAGTTTAAAATACGCTCATTCACACGACGGCCGCCACATATAAACAGCAGTACTTTTACGTGGTACTAGTACACGATAATCAGAGTACTGTCCTCTCCAGGTCTCCGGTCCTGAAGCCCTTCTTCTTCTTGCACCCCAAATCTCAGCTGAAGGTGAGTCTCCGTCTCCACACCTTCAGCTTAGGTTTTCACCAAAACGACGACAATGAGTTTGACTCAAAAAGAGAGTATTGTTTGTCCCACTGCATTGAATGCGTCGTCGACTGCTCTTCAGGTGGACGTCCACGTCGGCGGAGAGCTGGTGGAGACTCTCGAAGAGGCGGGGCCAGACACACCTGAGCAGGAAGCCCCTCCCACCTCGGCACAGGACGAACCGGACGCAGGTAAACAAGCTGCACCTGAGCGTGGATTATGAATTATGACCCAGAAGAGGTTCCAGGGTCCTTTAAGGGGGGTTGAATCACCTTTAGGAGGTTCCAGGGTCCTTGAGGGGGCTTGAATCACCTATAGGAGGTTCCAGGGTCCTTGAGGGGGGTTGAATCACCTATAGGAGGTTATAGGGTCCTTTAGGAAGGCTTTAAAGGCTTAGGAGGTTCCAGGGTCCTTGAAGGGGTCTTGAATCACCTTTAGGAGGTTCCAGGGTCCTTTAAGGGGGCTTGAATCACCTTTAGGAGGTTCCAGGGTCCTTGAAGGGGTCTTGAATCACCTTTAGGAGGTTCCAGGGTCCTTGAGGAGACTCTTGATTCATATCAGTTATTAATTACAGACTTGGTGTGTGTGTGTGTGTGTGTGTGTGTGTGTGTGTGTGTGTGTGTGTGTGTGTGTGTGTGTGTGTGTGTGTGTGTGTGTGTGTGTGATCTCAAGCATTCTTTCACCGATGCTGCATTCACATGGCTCTGCACACACACACATTCACACACTCAAGCTTTTGTCCCCAATTAACTGGTCTTCAGTCTTAAATGAGTCCCCGAATGTAGCCTAAGTCAGGACAACACACACACACACACTCAACTCCATGTCAGTGACGTGCTTCTGACGCACTAAAGTACTTTTATTTCAAAAGGGAACAGAAACGTAATTGTAGGACACAAAAACTCTCAAGTACTGTCCTGAAGTACTTGTATTGAAGTACTATGACGTGTTGTCGGTCACTGAATACAAATCACACCGTTCCTTTGTAATTAATAACATAAACTCATTGGATTACATCAAGAAAGTAAACAAATATGAATATTTTTGGATCATTTAAAAATGTATTATTAAATATAATCAACAAATACATGATTTTGTATTATTCTATGTTGAGATAAAAACTTCTTTTCCAGCAATAATGTATTTTATTCTGCATAGTGAATACTTTTACTATTGATACACTGTGGTTTTACTATCTTTTATTTAAACACACACACACACACACACACACACACACACACACACACACACACACACACACACACACACACACACACAGCTTCACATTCCAGGCTGAAAACAGGAAGTCCTCTCCAATCACAAATACAAACCGAGACAATAAAATCGTTCAGATGAAGGAAGGGAAGACGGAGCTGCTGCTTCTAATATTTATTCACCTGCTTTTACTTATGAAAATACAAATCAAGCCAACTTCAGCTGTGATTTACAGTTCACTGTTTTTATTGTCAGCATCTGAGAAACACAAGAGAGGCTTTATTGATCTCCAGTTGTTACCGGACAAAGAAATACTGATCAATAAAGTAAACGATGAGAAACTAAACTGGAACAAAAGTGATAAGGTGAGAGTGATATATTATGGTATATGATAGTAATAATGAAGTATAGTATGGGTTGAAGTAAAGTGTGGTATAATATCTATATATGTGTGTGTATGTATGTGTGTGTGTATATATATATGTTCATAAACGGTATGTATGTAGTTATATATGCATGTATATATGTATATATTTATATATGTATGAGTATATGTTGAGAGAGAGAGAGAGAGAGAGAGAGAGAGAGAGAGAGAGAGATATATATATATATATATATATATATATATATATATATATATATATATATATATATATATATATATATATATATATATATATATATATATATATATATATATATATCCATCCATCCATCCTCTGGTAGTGTTGACCACCAGAGTGCAGGAGGTCCGGGGGTCTGTAGTCATTTCACTAACCAGGATCTCGGACCCCTAACCAAACAAACAAACAAACAAACAGACAACCAACCAACCAACCAGACAACCAACCAAACAGACAAACAAACAAACAAACAAACAGACAACCAACCAAACAGACAACCAAACAAACAACCAAACAGACAAACAAACAAACAGACAACCAACCAACCAACCAGACAACCAACCAAACAGACAACCAAACAAACAACCAAACAGACAAACAAACAACCAACCTACTAAACAGACAAACAACCAACCAAACAAACAAACAACCTACTAAACAGACAAACAACCAACCAAACAAACAAACAAACAACCTACTAAACAAACAAACAAACAAACAGACAACCAACCAACCAACCAGACAACCAAACAAACAGACAACCAAACAAACAACCAAACAGACAAACAAACAACCAACCTACTAAACAGACAAACAACCAACCAAACAAACAAACAACCTACTAAACAGACAAACAACCAACCAAACAAACAAACAAACAACCTACTAAACAAACAAACAAACAAACAGACAACCAACCAACCAACCAGACAACCAAACAAACAACCAACCAACCAACCAAACAGACAACCAAACAAACAACCAAACAGACAACCAAACAAACAACCAAACAAACAAACAAACAACCTACTAAACAGACAAACAACCAACCAAACAAACAAACAACCAAACAGACAACCAACCAACCAAACAAACAAACAACCTACTAAACAGACAAACAACCAACCAAACAAACAACCAACCAACCAAACAAACAAACAAACAGACAACCAACCAAACAGACAACCAACCAAACAAACAAACAAACAAACAACCTACTAAACAGACAACCAACCAACCAAACAAACAAACAAACAAACAACCTACTAAACAGACAACCAACCAACCAAACAAACAAACAAACAACCTACTAAACAGACAACCAACCAACCAACCAACCAACCAACCAAACAAACAAACAAACAACCTACTAAACAGACAACCAACCAACCAACCAACCAAACAAACAAACAAACAACCTACTAAACAGACAACCAACCAACCAAACAAACAAACAAACAACCTACTAAACAGACAACCAACCAACCAAACAAACAAACAAACAAACAACCTACTAAACAGACAACCAACCAAACAAACAAACAAACAAACAAACAGACAAACAACCAACCAACCAACCAACCAACCAAACAGACAACCAACCAAACAGACAACCAACCAACCAAACAAACAAACAAACAAACAAACAACCTACTAAACAGACAACCAACCAACCAAACAAACAAACAAACAAACAACCTACTAAACAGACAACCAACCAACCAACCAACCAAACAAACAAACAAACAACCTACTAAACAGACAACCAACCAACCAACCAAACAAACAAACAACCTACTAAACAGACAACCAACCAACCAACCAACCAACCAACCAAACAAACAAACAACCTACTAAACAGACAACCAACCAACCAACCAACCAACCAAACAAACAAACAACCTACTAAACAGACAACCAACCAACCAACCAACCAAACAAACAAACAAACAACCTACTAAACAGACAACCAACCAACCAACCAACCAAACAAACAAACAAACAACCTACTAAACAGACAACCAACCAACCAAACAAACAAACAAACAACCTACTAAACAGACAACCAAACAAACAAACAAACAAACAAACAGACAAACAACCAACCAACCAACCAACCAAACAGACAACCAACCAAACAGACAACCAACCAACCAAACAAACAAACAAACAAACAAACAAACAACCTACTAAACAGACAACCAACCAACCAAACAAACAAACAAACAAACAACCTACTAAACAGACAACCAACCAACCAAACAAACAAACAAACAACCTACTAAACAGACAACCAAACAAACAAACAAACAAACAAACAGACAAACAACCAACCAACCAACCAACCAAACAGACAACCAACCAAACAGACAACCAACCAACCAAACAAACAAACAAACAAACAAACAACCTACTAAACAGACAACCAAACAAACAAACAAACAAACAAACAGACAAACAACCAACCAACCAACCAACCACCCACCCAGCGTCTGTGCTCCGCCCCTGCAGGACTTCTCCCCTCTGGACCTCACAGCTACCGCCTGGAGGAGCTGGCGTTCACCAGGAGCGGAGACAAAGGAGACTCGGCCAACATCGGTGAGGAACTCTCCATCGACAGGAAGAACAACAAGACGGAGGCTCACGTCAAATATGTAGTGCATTAGCATTAGCTTAGCATTACGACAGCACCTCTAAGGCTCAATGACTCTGATGCTGAGCTTATTGAGGAAGATCTGAAGTATAAAGAGTACTATAATATGATACTTTTCTCTCTCCTCTGGACTCCAGGAGTGATCGCTCGTCATCCCCTCTTCTTCCCCTACCTGAAGAAGCACCTGACTTCTTCTGTGGTGGAGGAGTACTTCTCCCACCTCATCGAGCCGGGCGCCAACAGCGCCGTCACACGGTGAGTCGAGAGAGAGGCGGGAATCGCACCGTCGGCTTCTTCCACTTCTGTCTGTGCACAAGAGTGAATGTGGTGGTGTTTGTGTTCAACACACACACACACACACACACACACACACACACACACACACACACAGGTTGGATTCTAACGTGAGGTCCATGATATTCCATGATTTATAATCAAAAATATATGGCTCCAACACATAGTATGTTGAAAAAAGTACAAGTAGAACATACATGTACATGTAGAAAAAAAGGAATAATAAAGTCATAGTTGGGCGAAAAACTTTGGGAAAAAAGTAATGTTGAAAAAAGTCATAGTTTGTTGAAAAAAGTTTTTAAAAAGTTATGTCAAAAAAATTCATAGTATATTGAAAAAAGTCATAGTATGTCGAAAAAAGTACAAATAGGCATATGTCGAAAAAAGTAAATAAGTCACTTCAAAACTGTTTTGTTTTACGTCATAGTATGTCAAAGTAAGTAAAACAATGTCTTGCCAGAACAAGCCATAGTATGTCCAAAAAGTTTACGCCCGACTAAAAATGTTTCTTTTTACAATCAACACTGTGTCCATGTTAAGATCTCTTATCTTCACAGTTTGGATTGTATTATGCACCGTGGCTTTCGTATAACTTTACGATAGCTTTTAGACCAACTGTATTTCTTGGTTGCGCCAATTTATCTTTTCAGCCTCGGCATTGAACCATCGTCGTCCCGCTGGCGGATCAGTGTCAATCAAACACGTGCACCCGCCCTTTTGGTTCATTTTAACAAACTACTCAAATAACAGTTTGACATTCTAGAAAGGGCATTTATTTTCTGCCTCGCTGAGAGTTAGATGAGAAGATTGCTAGTGAAAAGCTGGAGGTGGGACCCGATAGCCTAGCTTAGCATAAAGACTGGAAACAAGGTCACAAACGTTTTTTTTTCATGGAGAATTATGTGATGGAAAAATCATTTTTGTGAAGCAGATTGGGGTTTTCTTGGATTTGAGTTTTTCAAATTTAACCTGTTGAGCTCTTTTATATCAGGAAAATCAAGAAAAAGTCATGGTATAAATCCCCCCCCCCCCCCCAAAAAAACAAACATGTTAGGTATCAAATTAAACATATAAATCAGGGCTACAATAATATATAATCCTGATGTACAACCTCTAAACACAACTCAAACAATAAAGAGGATTAGGGTTATTAGGGTTAGGGCTTAAAGGGCTACGCCATTTTCTTTCTTCTACATTTTTTTAATTAAAACATTGATTGACAAACATATAAACGAGTCACTAATTAACTATTGCTCATCCAAACGAACTGGAGAGCCTAACGTTTGCCAGCTGCTCGTGACCTTGTGTAGTCAGCCTGCGACTCCATGTTCAAACAGCATGTCAGTGGCTCCTCTGGCAAACCCCACGAATACCACGCCGACAAACATGTAACAGAGTCATGAAGTCACTGCGGCTCAGACCGACAACCACGACCCAACACCATAAACGTTGCTGACAGTCACAGACCTCCTCCAAGGCAACCGCCGAGCAGCCGAGCCTCAACACAACACGGGGTTCTAACGTGCGCAGGCTCTGGATGTTCACTTCAGTTCCCTCATTACCTAAACTCCTCGCAGACAAAGACGAGCAAAGCCTAATGGGAGCCGAACAAAATGTACAAGTCCAGAACAGCTGCAGATCATTTCAACCGTTTATTTTTTCTTCCTATATGAAGGGAGATGAACTCTTTTCAAAAAGAAAAAGAAACACACATTTTCAGAACTCCTTACAAGCATCAATAAAGCAGGTTTTTGCTTCTTTCCCTTGGAAATGAGTCAATTTGATGCTGACTGAAGTGTTTATTTAAGGTTCTGCTGGGTTGTATAGAAGTATATGCTTCATGTGTTAAAGCTGCATTCTCTCTCCTGACCACCAGGGGGCGACTCCTCTGGTTGTATAGAAGTATATGCTTCATGTGTTAAAGCTGCGTTCTCTCTCCTGACCACCAGGGGGCGACTCCTCTGGTTGTATAGAAGTCTATGCTTCACTTCACCCCCTTCTACTTTACTACATAACTACAATGTCCTGTTGATGTTAGGGTTTTATTATTATTTCAGCATTTTAATGGTTAAAGTTTGATCATATTATCTTCATTTTCTTATTATCCAACCTTGTTTTGGGCTTTTATTGCTTCGGGTGTCATGTTTTCTCCTTTATTGCTGGTAAATATTGACATAAATGAGAAAGACATCATTAGTTTTTGCTCTAAACTAAAGATTAAACCTCATGGTGGCGCTAG
This sequence comes from Taurulus bubalis, assembly GCF_910589615.1. Classification (NCBI taxonomy): domain Eukaryota; kingdom Metazoa; phylum Chordata; class Actinopteri; order Perciformes; family Cottidae; genus Taurulus; species Taurulus bubalis. Next base: position 42,153,964 of record NC_136591.1, on the reverse strand, counting down.
AGGAAAAGTCAGAGGCTTTTTCCTCTGAGGAACATGAACGTCTGAACACAATTTTACGGCAACCCATCCAATAGTTTTTGGGATATTAAAGGACCAAAGTGGTGGAGCGGTAGCTTGTGGTGGCTAATGTTAGCACAGGCCAGACGGATGTTGCTTTGTTGAGTTCACTGACTTTTGGACTTTTCTGTACTTATGTTTCAATATGAACATTTCAATGTGACTATCATAAAAGAATAATAATAAGCTCCTGTGTTTACCAGGTGTGGCCACAGTGGGCGCCGTTGAGCAGAAGCTCAACGGCGCCCACTGTGGCCACACCTGGTAAACACAGGAGCTTATTTCTTCTTCACACTTTGAGATGCTCAAACGAGACGTCGGATTCAACGGAGACCCAGGTGTGAGTCTGCAGGTATGATGGACTGATTTCTTTGTGGGTTTTTTTTTAGAAGGGAAACCAAATGTCTGAGCGCTGACTCAGCGCGGCGGCGTGTTAGCGATTAGCGTAATGACGGCGAGCTGGAGGCCGTAAAGCCTCGCTGACCCGAGACCCTCCGCTCACACCCCACCCAACGCCTCCCCGCCGCAAGCAGGCGCTTCATTAGTAAACCTCACCGCTCGTTAAAGCTGCAGGAGGCGCACACACACGCACACACACACACACACACACACACACACACACACACACACACACACACACACACACATATTAACATGTGCAATAAACTGCTGCACCAACACATGGTGCCAGGCTGTGCTGGCTGGCGTCTGTGAGTGTGTGTGTGTGTTTTTGAAGTGTGTGGTGAAGGTGTGCGTCGCCTTGGTTACGAGTGTAAGTGTGTGTGTGTGTGTGTGTGTGTGTGTGTGTGTTTCTGCAGATACACTCTGCCGGGGATCCACGGTCTCAACTTCGTCCTGCAGAGTTCACTGGGAGGGGGAGGGGTGGCGTCTCTACGCAGCGACCCCCAGGTAACACACACACACACACACACACACACACACAGGTTTTCTAAAGGGAGACACTACCACCTTAGTCCACAGGGGGCGCCAGAACGTGACGCCATCGTGTCCTGAATCTCATTAACGTGTTATAACGACAAAGTATTATCTTGTCTGCTTTCTTTTACATAAGAAAATAACAGAGTACTTCTCTCTCCTTCATGGGGTAATATCAGAAAACATGAAGCAGTCCTTTGACCTCTCACACGTCCTTCCTCCTCCTCCTCCTCCTCCTCCTCCTCCTCCTCCTCCTCTTCCTCTTCCTCCTCTCCATCCTTTGTTCGAGGCGCTCCTGTAAAGTTTTTTACCGCCTCGCTGGAATCCACTGCACATCAAAGAAACACACTCGCTATGTGCCAACACACACACCTCCACACACACACACACACACACACACACACACACACACACACACACACACAGCCTTCACACCCAGGCTTTGACTTATAAACCTACAACACAAACTCACACACACACTCGGGTGCAATCACACACGTGTGTGTTGTGAGAACGAGCTCAGTTTTAAATCTTGCTTCCTTCGTTTCTCAGGGAAAAGCTTACGGTCAGATGCTGCTGGACGTGAAGCTGGAAGGACTCCCTGACCTCAAGTCACTGGTGGACTGAGGGGGGGGGGGGGGGGGGGGAGGGAGGGAGGGAGGGAGAGGGAGGGAGGGAGATTTAACAACAAGAGAAGTGAAAGTGAAGGAATCTCCCGGTGGGACTTTAATGGACAGAAACAGCCATTAAGACGAGGAGAAACCAGACGAAACGCAAGATCACTGATCAGCCGCCAGGTAATCTGTGCAATAATAATTCAATAACACTAATGAGAGACTCATGAAACGTGTTCTGACTGAAGTTACAACTTCATGACATCAAAGCTCAGATGTTCATTTGGAAAGCGTTCCCAGATAATAACTTGTTGTTGTTAAAGATAGAAGGAAAGGAAATGAGAGCTGAGCTCTGAGTGAAATATAATAACTAATAGACATAGTCATGAAACGTCAGCTGATTACTGACGTTGAGATGATTATTTATTGTATTGCAAGTTTAATGAAATATTATGTTTTAAATATGCAAATGAGGCGTTATGCATTGGTAACGTTTGGTGAATTTAGGAGAAATAAAAGTTGTTTTCCTCAAGTCGTGTCATGGAAGGAAACCAGACCGAAATGTCTGAATGGGCCAGACTGTGAAGCCCACGTCGGCCTGTTGTGCGTCTCCTTAAACACAAGCGAGTGTTTCTTGTCCTGCAAACCGTTTGTGGGTGAAGGGAACATTTTCTTTTGGGGGGGTTGATCTGGACCTGAGCTCCAGCTTCAGGGGAGCTGACCTCTGACCTCCTTGAAAAGGAGGAGCGGTGGTTTGGGTTTCCCTTCGGAGACGTCAGGCCTCAGGTCGCCCCCTGCCCCCCCCGCCGGCTCGCTCACCTCGACGCGACCCGGCTCCGATGTTCGCCGCCCCGCAGGAATGTGCGTCTCCTTCCACCAAAGAACTGTTTCCAGCTCTCTTGTTTGTCCGTAATTGCAAACAGACCGGAGCTGCTCCGCGGCTTCCGTCGGGCTGGAGACTCGTCTCCTCTGGACCTCGTCTCCCACATCGTCCTCCTCCTGCTCCTCACTTTGCTCCCATCGAGGGGGAGAAACCCTCTTCAGAGTCCTGGCGACCACTTATTTTTTGCCGTTGGATTCGTGAGCGTCTCCTCAAACAGGAGAAAGTATTTCCTCGAGTAAAGGAAGAACCACATGAGACGGTCTGCCGGGAACTAGAACCAAACCACGGCCTTCTAATCAGACGTATAAAGACATCGACATCGACATGCCATGAAACCACAGAGGAATGACAACAACACAAATCCTTCCAGACGTGAATTTACAGCAGAGTGGCGTGTTAAGAAGATAATAATCTATATGCTTATTTTTTAAAAGGACGACATTGAAGTGGTCAGATCTCTTTCGGAGCGAGGTGTTAAAATCAAGGCTCAATGGCTCATTTCCTGTTTTCATAAAAAGCTTCAATGTCATGTGGAAACACATCTTAATGATGATGATGACGATGAAGGTTGAAGCAAAGTGTTTGGATCCACATCTGTCCACCATATTGACCGGCTGCGATTCCCCGAGAAATATTTGTGTTAATTAGTCAGAGAAACACTTCAACGTTCCCCGAAAAAATGAATCATGTCGTGACTGTTTGATGGTTTCCCAAAAACACACGTTGGTTGTTTTCGTCGTTTTGAACGCTCCCTTTTGTTTGAATTTCCTTCAGGACATATTTGCTTGTTGTGGAGCCGTCCTGGTCCTCGTTAAACATTTCATTATTTATGTTTTCATTTCTTTAAAATGGTGGACGAGGCCTCTGGAACCCACATTTAGATGGAACCTATTCTGAGGAATGTTAAAACATCAACTAGTCAACTTCTGGTTTGGTACTCGGAGGTTAGAGTTCAGATTATATGATTCATATTAGAATTCACCGTCCACTTTTTATTACGTTTCCTCAGAAAAATCCCCCCATGAAAGAGCTTAATAAGAAGCCCATAGAACCATAAACGTGTGGGACAAATTTCATGGTAATCTTTGCAGGATTAGTTCAGATGAAATGTTCTTGTTTGGTGAAAAGGCAGCGGCCCCAGAATCGAGCCCTGTGGAACCCCGAGGAAGAAGAAACAGCAGAAACATGAAGCGTCCACATATTTATACATAGTTTATTTATGTAACTCTGGTCAGACTCTGTGATCTACCAAGAGGGCTTGTTTACCTTTTGGGGTTTTAAAACACTCAAGAACATAAATATTTCAGCCACATTTCATATATGGCATCCAGTAGTCGTTGAGATATTTCGGTAAATTTAGTGTTTTTGTCAATGGAGCCTGGTTTCCTTGAAGAGAGAATAGATAACGGCTTCAGTCCGACAGCAAAGATGTGAACACATTCTGAATATAGAGTATGTTTTGCAACTCCACTTCAAAAGTGTACTGTCCCTTTAAGTCAGCCCCGCATGTTTCCTTATATGTGTCTGAATGACAAACCTGTAACCGACGGATGAACCGGCGCTTCATGTCCTTGCGGTTTTCATATTTAATGTCTCGGGATGATGAGGTCGTCTCCTGCCGGCGTGACTAAGAGTCTGAACTCCTATAAACTCCACATGAAGCCTGACGAGTGCCTTTTGTATCACTGTGTGGATGTTTTTCACCGCTTCAACTTCTTTCATGTTTTCTTTTGAATTAGAGAAGTTTGATTTTTCTGCTTAGATTTTGTTCTTTTTAATCACTAATTGCATTTAAAGAGTGAGTTGATTCTGTAGATAATAAACTGAAGAGATTAATAAACATATTTTTATGAGCAAAGCTTCTGTTTTAAAGTGTCATTTTGTGTGTGTGTGTGTGTGTGTGTGTGTGTGTGTGTGTGTGTGTGTGTGTGTGTGTGTGTGTGTGTGTGTGTGACGGAAGGTGTTGGCGACAAGAAGACAGAACCTCAGTGTGTGTGCGTATGGGCCTGTTTTACCAGTCTTGTGGGGACATGATCTGATTATGAAGTCGCATCGTGGGGACTTTTTTTTGGGGGGGGACTATTGAATGAAAACTTGGTTTAAGGTTATGAGTTAGATCAAGTCTCCAGGATGTCCACAAAAGTCATAAAAAGTGTTATTGACGGCTGTTTTATATATATAAATAAACAAGTAAAACTGTCACACAATGAATGTGTATGCAAATAATGAAATGCATGCATTTGCTCTTTCTACATTTAACATATTTAGTGTTTTACCTCAAACTTTCCATTGTGGCTCTTTTTAATATTTGAAATATCTTCTCTGTGAAGAAAACAACAGCCGTCTGCGAGTGTTGCACATTCTTTCCCCCGAAGCGTCTCCAACATTTAGTGCTGACTTCTGTATTTTTGGTTATTTCACAAAGAATTTCTGCGCATAAAACTTTCCACAAAAGCGGCTGAAATATGTTGATGAGTTGAATTAAAAGAAACATCCTGTTGAACGCCGCGTCGCTTCTGCTCATGTGAGTTCACGTTGGCTGGTTTTTGAATCTCTGAAACTTTGTTTTTCCCACAAACACGAACCGAGGATGAAGGATTGTGATTAACATTCATCACATGCAGACGCCATGGGAACAAGTGTGTGTGTGTGTGTGTGTGTGTGTGTGTGTGTGTGTGTGTGTGTGTGTGTGTGTGTGTGTGTGTGTGTGTGTGTGTGTGCTCATTAATCAGTGTGAGAGCTGCTTGTCTTTGTGCAACACTTTCAAGCCTCCTCTCCCCGTCGTGGAGGATAAAGGGAGATAAACGACGTCTCATCGCTCATGATTCATTATTATTCTCTCAAACAAACGAGGAGTTGTTTGCGTGCTTCGTTAAGATTAATTATCTCATCTTTAGATTCCTTGTGACTGTTTTTCACTTTGTTTATCCCGATAGATCAATAACGGTGAACTTCATTCGTGGAGCACTTTTCCTACAAGAGAAGTGATATAAACTTTAAAATTATACAATAAAAAGACAGTAATTTATGTGATGTAGAAGTGAAAGTAGAAACTTTTTAATTATGAATTATCAGCCAAATTAGATAAAATACATTTTCAGCTGTAGTTTAAAAATCTTTAGGGAGCCAAAAATCTACATTTCAGACGATAAACTGGAATTTGAAGCGCTAACAGGCTAAAATATCAGCAAAGCGTTGTCACTAATAGTTTAGCTTAGCCTTCTGCTAACCTCCGCTCATCTTCTGCAACCAGTGCAGCATCAAAGTCAGGTGGAACCAGACGGCTAGCTACTCCCTAAGCTAGCGTGCTAGTTCATGCAACAAGGAACCCCAAAAAGTTGTGGCTCATCTGGAGTTGGAGTTAGCGATGAGCTTTCCCACGCCATGACAACGTTGAGTGGGTGTTGTTCCTCATTTAGATGGCGGCTAGTCAGATATCCGGCATGCTAGTTCCAACATGCTTTCTCGCTAACGGGACGCTGGTTGCAGAAAACAAGCCCAACAGCAGGTGCTGCTGCGGCTAACAGCTAACTTGCTAGCTCTGGAGATGGACGAGCTAGCTCGCTAACTAGCCAAACCATATTCTTTTTATGGTTCGGCCTTTGAATGACGTTGAAACAGTTTAAATATGACAAACTGTTGGCACAAAGTCAGAAGAACTCTCTAATATTGTGTTCTGGTTTATTTATATATATATATATATATATATATATATATATATATATATATATATATATATATATATATATATATAAATATGCACTTTGTGGTCAAGATTCCCCCAAAAACAACAGGTTTGTGTTTTATATATTGAGTTCCTGCTGATATATCTGATCCAGTTTTTTTGTTTTTACAGCAACATAAGCAGAAAACAGGAAGTTTAGTTTGTTAAATCCAGGAAAGAAGGCGATGACTGTCCGTCAAATGTCAGCGATGACTCATCAGACTTAAGGAGGACTTCTTCTTCTGCGGTTTCACATCCAGCAGAATGCTAATTCATCTTTTGTTTGTAATGAGCTGCGGGTTTTATCCTCTAAATGATTCCTCCCCAAACTGCTGGAGGCCATTAACACACACACACACACACACACACACACACACACACACACACACACACACACACACACACACACACCTCGTCCTCTCACGCTGTCACTCAGCTTCTTCACCGGCTCAGTCGGGGTCACATCAACACTCATCTCATCCTCCCAGTCATTCAACACCAGTCAGGCTGCCTCAGCAGGGGTGTGTGTGTGTGTGTGTGTGTGTGTGTGTGTGTGTGTGTGTGTGTGTGTGTGTGTGTGTGTTTCCATAATCCAAACCCTTAATCCCCCCAAATCCTCTTCTTCTCTGTGAAGGAAAAACAAAAAGAAAGAGCAGCAGGAGAACGAATGAGTGAATGAATGAGTGACAGAAAATCAATGAATTACCCATAATGCTCAGGGTGTGGCGTCCCTCCAGCTGCATTCAGACTCTTGGACATCATTTAGCTTCCTGTTCAGAGTGAAGATGTTTCACTTTTACCTTTTTTAGTCCACCAACATCAACATAACGTTTTTTCTGATCGCAATGTATCGATAATAAATCAATATCGTGATATTCGACTCGATACCCTTTTAGATTTGGGATAGTTCAAAATGGTGGTGTCTGAATTAAGAGATCAACCCACTTGGTCATTATTTACACATCACTGGCTATTATGGGAATATGTTGTATGAAGTCATATTTACTCCTCTGGTTGTATAGAAGTCTATGCTTCATGTGTTAAAGCTGCATTCTCTCTCCTAACCACCAGGGGGCGACTCCTCTGGTTGTATAGAAGTCTATGCTTCATGTGTTAAAGCTGCATTCTCTCTTCTGACCACCAGGGGGAGACTCCTCTGGTTGTATAGAAGTCTATGCTTCATGTGTTAAAGCTGCATTCTCTCTCCTGACCACCAGGGGGCGACTCTTCTGGTTGTATAGAAGTCTATGTAAATGACTATTATGGTCATTTAGAGTCCAACAGACCATAAAGCAGGTAAAGTCAGAGGAGCGTTCATCCTCTGGGGACCATGAACATCCGCACCAAGTTGTTATCAAACTAACTGGAGCTTTTTTGGGGGACTATTTTCAGCGGCGGATTAATCCACGTTTTGACGAAGATAAATCAAACTTTAGGTCTCTGACAGTTAGTTTAACCAACAGGAGCTGAGTCTGCAGTTCACACACTGCTCTGTGTGTGTGTGTGTGTGTGTGTGTGTGTGTGTGTGTGTGTGTGTGTGTGTGTGTGTGTGTGTGTGTGTGTGAAGCCATTTGGTGGTTTTTGGGGAAGATAAACCGCTGTGACCTCAGCATTGCTCCGTTTGAGTGTCAACCACTCGCTGCAGAATTCCCATGATGCTCCATACTCACGTCTGTGTGTGTGTGTGTGTGTGTGTGTGTGTGTGTGTGTGTGTGTGTGTGTGTGTGTGTGTGTGTGTAAGTGAGAGCGACATTTGCTGTGGTGGAAATTCTGAGTGCATGTGGTTGGCTGTGGTTAGGTGTGTGTGTGTGTTCTGGTACTTCTATCTTTGTGAGGACATGTTTTTCTTGCCTCGCGCCTCCAGATGTGTTGATGTTTCATGTTGGTGACGAAGTGAAGGACGAAGAGTCTTCATGTGTTCATAAAGTACATGAAGTCTTTAAAAAGCTTTTTAGAGATTCTCACATAGAATATGATGCATTAAATTAAACTATAAACATAAAACATTAATGCAGCAGAATCACTTTTCAGTGATCATCAGCACGTTTACTCACTGTGGTATTAGTACTTTTACTGCAGTATTTTACACTGTGGTATTAGTACTTTTACTGCAGTATTTTACACTGTGGTATTAGTACTTTTACTGCAGTATTTTACACTGTGGTATTAGTACTTTTACTGCAGTATTTTACACTGTGGTATTAGTACTTTTACTGCAGTATTTTACACTGTGGTATTAGTACTTTTACTGCAGTATTTTACACTGTGGTATTAGTACTTTTACTGCAGTATTTTACACTGTGGTATTAGTACTTTTACTGCAGTATTTTACACTGTGGTATTAGTACTTTTACTGCAGTAAAGGTGTACTTGTAGTGTAGTATTTTACACTGTGGTATTAGTACTTTTACTGCAGTATTTTACACGGTGGTATTAGTACTTTCACTATAATAATAAACAATAAAAGTTCCTCAAAATGTTTGAAAACTACTTCATATTTATGTGAAAATGAGATTAAAGTCAACAACACGCAGAACTCCTCCGCGTCCTTCCTCCTCTCTCTCCTCCTCATCCTCCAGTCTGCCGTGACGTCACGCGGTCCTCCTCCTGCCTCCTCTCCAGATCTCCGTGAAGGATCAGAGACCTCCAGAGAGGAGAGCGGGGGACAGCGCGCTCCTTCTCCTTCTTCCTCCTCTTCTTCTTCTTCTTCTTCTTCTTCTTCAGTGGTTCTCCTTCCTCCTCTTCGTCATGCTGGACACGCTCACCTTCCTCCTGGAGAAGCTCTTCCTCCTCGCGCACATCAAGCTGTCCAGCCTGCTGCCGCCTCTGCGCGCCGGAGAGCCGCCGCTCACGAGGCGCGCGGAGCGGGACGACGCTCCCCCGCAGCCCGCCGCGGCTCCCCCGCAGCCCGCCGCGGCTCCCCCGCAGCCCGCCGCGGCTCCCCCGCAGCCCGCCGCGGCTCCCGCGCAGCCGCGGTTCCGCCGCGGGGACCTGCTGGAGGTCCCGCGGACCCTCTTCACCCACTTCGGCATCTACCTGGGCGCCGGCCGCGTGGCGCACCTCATCCCGGACGTCCTCCCGGCGCTGACCGCCGACGGCCGGCAGGTCCGGGAGATGGTGACCAACGCGCGGCTGCTGCTCGGGGTGCTCTCCAAGCGCGCGTCCGTGCGCGTGGACTCCGTGGAGGACTTCGCGTACGGCGCCGGGATCCTGCTGAACGCCATGGACCGGGCGGTGCGCCGCGGCCCGCTGCCCGGGGAGGAGGTGGCGCGGCGGGCGGAGCGGCTCGTGGGCTCCGTGTCCTACAGCCTGCTGTGGAACAACTGCGAGCACTTCGTCACCGACTGCCGCTACGGGGCCGCGCAGAGCCTGCAGACCGACCAGGTGAGGACCGGGGCGGGCGCGCGCGCGCGGTAACACGTTGGGGAGACTTAGGCGCGCGACTGGAGGCGGGCGCTTTGATGTCGCCGCTCCTCACACCAGAAGCAGAGCCGTTAGTTCCGGAGCGGAGACGAGTTCACACAGGAGCTGCTGGTGGGGCGTTCAGGGACGGTCAGGGAATCAGTCATCTTTTATTTATATTAAAATAGATGTTTGTGCCAATAGAACGGAAACAATGACACTATTAAAAAAACAGCAAAACAGCAAATTATACAGAAGTTAAAACCGGATCAAGGAAGGGAAAGGAAAGACAAGGAAAGGAAAGACAAGGAAAGGAAAGGAAAGACAAGAAAAGGAAAGGAAATACAAGGAAAGGAAAGACAAGGAAAGGAAATGAAAGACCAGAAAAGGAAAGGAAAGACAAGAAAAGACAATGAAAGAAAAGGAAAGACAAGGAAAGAAAAGACATGGGAAGGAAAGGAAAGACAAGGAAAGGAAATAACAGACAAAGAAAGGAAAGACAAGACAACAAAAGGAAAGGAAAGACAAAGGAAGGAAAGGAAAGACCAGAAAAGACAATGAAAGGAAAGAGGTCACAACGGAAGAAGGAAGGAAGGAAAAGGAAAGGAAGGATGTGACATAGGGAAGAAGTAAGGAAAGCGGTGACAAAGGACATCAGAAAGGGAAAAAGTGGTGTCACTAGGACCGAGGAAAGGAAAGGAAGGAGGCGACCTGGACGTCTGTGTTGATCACCAACCGGTAAACTAAGTAAACCCATCAGATGATGCCGAAGCTGAAACATCTCATAACTCATAACTCATATCTAAGAGGCAGCAGAGGTGAGGCGTGACCTGAGTCACGCGAAGGTTCCAGCGTTCAGGTAAAAGCTTTGAAACAAGCTCCGCCTCCTCTCCTCTGCTGATGTTTTCCTTCTTTTAAACGAGAGGAAAATCTGGGTCGCTCTTTGGAAAAAAGTCCCGAGAACAAGAGCTGCATTGAGAGCGGAGCGCCTGCAGAGCCCAGTCATGATGATGATGATGGAGGAGGAGGAGGAAGGGGGGCGCGCACCTCGGGTCCTGAGCGCTCGCTGCTTTTACAGAATCCTTCAAAAAGATGAAGACATATTCTGCAAGAAAACAAATTAAAAAGTCGCTCAAATGACTTTGTTGTGATTTAAAAACGTTAAAGTGTGTTTCATCGAATCTATTTCCATTCGAAGAGTGTTTCTCACTGATGGAGACGTTGCGTTTCCTGTGTTCCTTCACAATAAAAGCCAACTATACGTTGATTATACCTTTTAATACGATAACATACCGGTTTTATTTTCTTATTAACTGTGCGGCCGCGATGTTTAAAACATGAAAGACTCTCAGCTGGATGTGGATTCATGTTTTACTGGTTTTGGGTGTAAAAGGTGGGGGCGGTGAGGGGGCGTGGCCTGTTTGTGAGGGGCGTGGCCTGTTTGTGGCCCCGCCGTCCCGCTTCGCAGACTTTTCCCTGATCGAGTTTCACTTCCTGTAATTGCCAACGTAAACATCTGACCTGCCTGCAGTCTGGCAGTCTGCTTCCTAACGGGGCCAACAGGAGCAACAGCAGGGGCCCCGGGGCCCCGCAGTACAATAAACAACAGGCTTTAGGTTCTGGGTCCTCTTCGTGCTCACAGAACCGTTTGAGACGAGGAGACGCATGTTCAAGAAGAACTGTTTCTTCTTTTAGTTTCATTAAAGGGCAAACTTACATGTTGAAACCTCAGGGAACAACACGGGGAGAAAGGAAAGGAAAGACGAGGGGAGGAAAGGAAATGAAAGACAAAGAAAGACTAGGAAAGGAAATATAAGATGAGGAAAGGAAAAACAAGGAAAGGAAAGGAAAGACAAAGGAAGACAAGAAAAGGAAATATAAGATGAGGAAAGGAAAAACAAGGAAAGGAAAGGAAAGACAAAGGAAGACTAGGAAAGCCAAGAAAAGGAAATATAAGGGGAGGAAAGGAAAGGAAAGACAAAGGAAGACAAGAAAAGGAACTATAAGATGAGGAAAGGAAAGGAAAAAGGAAAGGAAAGACAAGGAAATTAAAGACAAGGAAAAGAAAGGAAAAGAAAGACAAGGAAAGGAAATGAAAGGCAAGGAAAAGAAAGACAAGGAAAGGAAGTGAAGTGAAAGGAAAGATGAGAGGTGACAAAGGAAGGAGGAAGGGAGAGGAAGGCTGTGATATAGGGGTGGTGTCACTAGGACTGAGGAAAGGAAAGGATGGAGGCGACGTGGACATCTGTGTTGATCACGTTTTCACCAGCGGACCCCAGCAGGGATCAAACCTCCAGGGGCCAAAGTAAACTGTAGCCCTCCTCCACGAGCAGCAAGCAGGAACCTTTTATTCTGAAAGGCAAAACGCCAACAAATACCGATTGAAGCCGAACATTTGGTTTTTTTTCAATGAATGTTGACTTTGGGACTTTCGGGCTTGATTGGAGTTAAAGGAGACTCTTCTTCTGCGTAATATATTCTAAAACCCTAACCCTCGTCTCCCCGCTGCTCCTCAAGTGAAACCACAGGGGTGTCTCTACCTGAGGGTCTCCATCGTTCCTCCGTGTATTCACCTTGTTCCCGTCCCTTCCAGTTCTGCGAGTGGCTGAAGTCTCTGATCCGGGACCAGCGGGGCGCGGCGCTGGCGGCGCTGCTGGGGCTCCTGGGCGTGGCGTGTTGGGGCGTGTCCCCCGGCACGGCGCTGCCCGGCCTGATCCTGCCCTTCACGCTGTGGATGGCCAGCTAGGAGCCCGCCGGCGCTCCGGCCTCGCCGCCATGCCGGAAGACCGACCCACGGACAGGGAGGCGTCGTCTGCATACGAGTTGACCTTCAAGCGCACCGCCGGAAGGGAAGCGTCTGAAAATATACATCTTTCTGTTTGATTCGAGTGAACAGAAGAAGAAGTAGAACAGAAAAAAGACATTTAAATGGCATGAAAGATAAAACACACACTGTTTGATTGACAGCTGGTGTTTTGAGCGCTTAGCAACCGAGACCACTTAAAACCCGTTCAAAGACACCAAAGATCATTTAAAGAATCGCCGGGTTTTTACTGACCGCTTTTACTTTGAAGGCGGCGTTGAGGAAATCACGTTTGTTGTCTTCCAATATGGCGGCGTGCCGCGACATCACATGACACGTCATTTATTTGACTCATAATATGATATTTAACATTTCTTTCTCTAATTGAACACATACTCAGCTGGTAAACTGTCCAATCAGGGACGTTTATATCATTTAATGCCAGTATTTACGTCACCATTGTTTGAGTTGCTCTGAGCTCAAAGCCCATTGGTTCCTGGTGAAGGCGTGAATATTAAACCAATCAGTTATTTTTCATAAATACATTCATTGTTGGTTTGAGTCTCAATATGCAGAGATTCATAGAATATCAGCCGACTGAGACTTTGACGAAATTATATTTATTTGCGGCTCCATAAAGAACTTTCATGATCATGTTCATCAGTAATAATCAGCAATAATGAACTTTTATGTGAAGCAGCAAGGGATCATGGGAGTTGTTGTCTTAACAGGCGTGTTAGGAGGACGCGAGGATTAGCTAACGCTAATGTTAGCTTAGCTTGTTTCTTTGATCGAAATCCTCCAAAAAATGAAGTTAAAAACCACCGAGATATAAAAAGTATTTTTTAAAGTAGGAAAACAGGTTATTTTTTTCTCAGCTCGGCTAAAGTCAACTTTGAGTTTTATTAACTGCAAAGTGCTGAAAAATGCGTTTTTTAAATAGTTTTATTGGTACTTCTTCCAAAGTCACTCAACACGCTCTGGCTCTGAAGCGGCCATCTTGGCTGTAGTTTCTCGTCGGCCCCTCTGCTGAAGCTCTTCTTGTAAATATCTGTAGATATCTTTCACAACCTGATTGTTTTCTAACGGTCAAAACCTTTGAACAGAATTTATTTTTTAAGACGCTGTAACACTTTATATGTGTTTTCTATGTAAATAAAGTCTCTGACTCATTGAATTCTGGACTTTTCTGCTGATTTATTTTTTGGGTCAACTGATGCAAAGAAGAGCAACAACATGGCGCTTGTTTTCAACTTCTACTTTCATATTTTCTCTGTAGATCAAACTACTAATTCTTTAAAACTTTATGTTAATTATAAAATTATATCATCTTTTTTTTTAAGTGAAAATCTATTTTAATTCCAATGTAACGTTGGATATACAAACACCTTTTTTTAAAGAAGCAAAAATAATAAGGAAATTACATTTAATTATTTAATTATACAATATATTATATATATATACATGTATATATACTATATATATAAATATTTAAAATTATACATATGCATATATATACACATATATATATTTTTTTATTATACAAATATAGATTTTTTTAAAGTTATGTATATTTGAAAAATGACATTCTATAAAATTAAATATTTCCCTCCTAATCACAGTAAATGTAATACTAATATTATTAATAATCTGATATTTGGAGCTGTTTGAAGGACCTTCAGGTCTCATGGAAACCTTCAGTCCTCTTTCGCCGCCTGCTGGCAGACTGCAGGAACTACAAGAGGCCCTGTGTCATCCAGCCTCACTGTGCATCCGATTTTGAGATTATTCATGCTGAGATATTACAAATAAATACATAATACTGTTTTTATATTTCCTAAGTCGTGTGTGAAACATGATAGTAAGTTATGCTGTGAGGAAGCTGCTGCTCCTCTTCCTCTTGAAGGCCGCGTGATGAAGATGATAAACATCTGCCGTCCGGCATTAATACTTACATACGAGAAAAGTGTGTAACTGTGAAAGAGATCATAAATAATACAGATTATATTTGTGTGATATTTTCTGTGCTACTAGAAAAACAAATGTTTTATGGTGATTCTTGTTATTTGTGTTTCTATCATTTAAAAAAAACATTGACACATTTAATAGCATATGTATTTTTAAGCTTTTTATGTATTCTTGCCATGAATCCTAAAGCAAACGTTTTCATTTATTTTAGATTTGCTCGGTTTTATTTAAATTTGTATTTTATTTGATGATTTATGTTTAGTTTCACATAATTCTATTGTTATTTTGTTCTTATTCTAAATTTAAATATTATTTATGAAAAAAGAAGTATCAATGTCTTTACATAACAAAAATGTCAAAGAGCCACGATGTCACACACTCCGGTCCAGCAGGGGGCGCTGAGCACCTTCAACGTCGGTTTGATGTCCGCCAATAAATCTGTCCATCTCAGAGGTACATATTGTACTTTATACTGTACTACATCTCAGAGGTACACATTGTACTTTATACTGTACTCCATCTCAGAGGTACACATTGTACTTTATACTGTACTACATCTCAGAGGTACACATTGTACTTTATACTGTACTACATCTCAGAGGTATACATTGTACTTTATACTGTACTACATCTCAGAGGTATACATTGTACTTTATACTGTACTACATCTCAGAGGTACACATTGTACTTTATACTGTACTACATTGCAGAGGTATACATTGTACTTTATACTGTACTACATCTCAGAGGTACACATTGTACTTTATACTGTACTACATCTCAGAGGTATACATTGTACTTTATACTGTATTACATCTCAGAGGTATACATTGTACTTTATACTGTACTACATCTCAGAGGTACACATTGTACTTTATACTGTATTACATTGCAGAGGTATACATTGTACTTTAAACTGTACTACATCTCAGAGGTACACATTGTACTTTATACTCTCCTACATCTCAGAGATACATATAGTACTTTATACTGTATTACATCTCAGAGGTACATATAGTACTTTATACTCTCCTACATCTCAGAGGTACACATTGTACTTTATACTCTCCTACATCTCAGAGGTACATATAATACTTTATACTGTATTACATCTCAGAGGTACATATAGTACTTTATACTCTCCTACATCTCAGAGGTACATATAGTACTTTATACTGTATTACATCTCAGAGGTACACATTGTACTTTATAAGTGAAGCTCACTCAGCGTATCGCCATCAGAGAGACGGTTTGGTGATGAATTCAATGTTCAAGGAACCGGATTCTGTTGCACTTTCTGAAGAAATACTTTGAGAAGAAACCGTTTGTTAGTTAAACTGGAAACGTCCGTCATGTAATTACAAAAAATGTGAAGTTGATCTCACTGACTCTGTCTCTCTGTTGCTATAGAATCTGAGAAGAGCACAGCTGTTAGCACTGTGACAACTTCTAGATATTTAAAGATTCATGAGAGAGCTCACATAGGAGAGAAACCGTATAGTTGTGACCGGTGTAGGAAAGCCTTCACCTCGCCGTGTGACCGGAAAAGACACCAACGTGCTCACACTGGAGAGAAACCCTATCGCTGTGATCATTGTGGTGAAGCGTGCTCCACATCGGGTGACCTTAACTTGGCCTTTTTGGGACCATTGGGGGTCGACGGGTCAAAGGTATTTACGGTCCAGATGTTTCGTCCAGCTCTTTGTCTATATAATGATGTTTGATTTTTCTCAGGATTTATTCATTAAAAGAGACATAGAATAATCATTCGACCTCAGAGCAGTTGTCATCGCTCCAGGCAAAATCGTCTGGAAAGACGTGACAGAACACATCACATTCAGCGGCATCAGGAGATTTAGTGTAAAACATCCTTTCAGTGGTTCATCAAACACATTGTGAGCATTACAACTGAATAATCTCTTTACTTCACACATTTAGTCACATTTCCTGCCTTGAGCAGACAGATAAAAGACCTCCTGCAGGATCCTTTCAGTCCTAGAGCTGGTTTTAGCGTGAAGGAGGAGATGCATATTAATGATAAACCATCATTAGTGTGATCGACGCCCTAAATGACTTCATAAGGCCACACAAATGTAACGCAGGATGAAGAATTACACATCATGGAAATCAACAGAAACGTCCTGAGAGTTTATTAAATGTGAATATTTCACATCATCGCAGCACTAAACATTAAAGGTGATAAATGCTCTGTGGAGCTGAGGGGAACTTTAGAGTTTGGTAATAATTTCCTGTCTTTTTTTTCCATCTTTCATATAAAAGCAGTCGAGTTGTTAATGTAAAGATATTTATAATGTCACTGAAATCCAACGCAGCAGGTGAGGCTGGGAAAAAGACGGGAGGTTGAACAGCTGGTCCTCTGGTGTGGTCAGAACAACCTCGAGCTGAACAAAGCCAAGACTGTAGAGATGACAGTGGACTTCCGTGAAGGTTATAAAAAGAATGACCTCTGATTAACCATGAAGGTTATATAGTGACCTCTGATTAACCATGAAGGTTATATAATGACCTCTGATTAACCATGAAGGTTATATAATGACCTCTGATTAACCATTGATGTTATATAGTGACCTCCGATTAACCATGAAGGTTATATAGTGACCTCTGATTAACCATGAAGGTTATATAGTGACCTCTGATTAACCATGAAGGTTATATAGTGACCTCTGATTAACCATGAAGGTTATATAATGACCTCTGATTAACCATGAAGGTTATATAATGACCTCTGATTAACCATTGATGTTATATAATGACCTCTGATTAACCATTGATGTTATATAATGACCTCTGATTAACCATGAAGGTTATATAATGACCTCTGATTAACCATGAAGGTTATATAGTGACCTCTGATTAACCATTGATGTTATATAATGACCTCTGATTAACCATTAATGTTATATAATGACCTCTGATTAACCATGGAGGTTATATAATGGGTAAATCCTTTGGATCTCTCCAATTGATCCAGAATGCTGCAGCTCGTGTACTAACGAGGACGCGGAAGAGAGATCACATTACTCCTGTACTAGCTGCTCTCCACTGGCTTCCTGTAAGATCGAGAATCATATTTAAAATCCTTCTCCTTACCTACAAAGCCTTAACTGGTGATGCACCATCATATCTTAAGGACCTTTTAGTGCCATATTACCCCACGAGAGCATTACGCTCACTGAATGCAGGGTTACTTGTGGTTCCCAGTGTTAAAAAGTAGGTTGGGGGCTAGAGCTTTCAGTTATCGGGCTCCTCTTCTGTGGAATCAGCTTCCACTTTCAGTTTGGGGGGCAGGCAGTCACCTCATTTAAGAGTAGACTTAAGACTTTCCTCTTTGATAGCGCTTATAGTTAGGGCTGTTTCAGGCTTATAGTTAGGGCTGTTTCAGGCTTATAGTTAGGGCTGGCTCAGGTTTACCTGGTCCAGCCCCTAGATATGCTGCTATAGGCCTAGACTGCTGGGGGACATCTTACACACTGAGCTCCTCCTCTCCTTCTCTTCCTCTTTCGCTCCTCCTCTCCTCCTCTCCTCTTATCCTCTTCTTTCTCTCCCTCTGGATAAATGATTGTCTCTTCAATGCATATTACTAACTCTACTTTCTTTTTCCATGGATCGTGGCTGACTGGAACCAGTCCTGCCTGCTGCCATGGCCCTGCTGATGCCCCTCCTCTCTACCTCCTTCTGCTTCATGGGTCGTGGTTATCTGGATCATGGACCATGCCTACTACTCATTATATGAATCATTTCTGTCATATTCATTGAATGTGCTGTAACTCCGTTACGTTATTCATTCTGGCCACATGACATCTATTGCTTCTGTTCATCCAGGGAGAGGGATCCTCCTCTGTTGCTCTCCCTCAGGTTTCTTCCTGTTTTCCCTGTGAAAGGGTGTTTACTATCTTTATTGGGGGAGTTATTCCTGATCCGATGTGAGGTCCCGGGACAGGATGTCATGTGTACAGATTGTAAAGCCCTCCGAGGCAAACTTGTATTTGTAATGTTGGGCTATACAAAATAAACTGAATTGAATATAATGAGGTTATGTAATTACCTCCAATGCCAATTTCATTTTACACTACAACGTTCCTGTCTCAGTGAAGGAATATGCTTCGTTAAGGAAAGCTGTTCCTCAGGGCTGTGGTTCTGAGTAAAGGTGCTTCATGTCCAGCTGATGCTTCTTTGGTTAATATTGTGGACACCCCTCATGGGAAATATGTTCCTCGCCATCCAGTAAGAACAATAACAAGCTATTCGCTCTCTTTCCCACTCTGAAGTCGTCCCAAAGCCTTATTTCATCACATATTGGAGTAACTTTGAGAAGAATATTCCTTGGATTAAAGTTTGGTCGTTGCCCCACAAATATTGTCCCACAAATAAGATTAGAGAGCTTTCCTTTAGAGAGGCTTCCTTCAAGGTACACAAGTGTTACCCTGCAGAGCATGTTCTCAATGAGTTTAAGAAAGATTTAGATATACTTTTTACCTTTTGTACAGTTCAACCTGAAACTGAGCCTCCTATTTTTTGCCAGTCAGTTCTCCAAAAAGTTATGGAAAAATGTCTCCAAATTTATTAGCGACGTTTTGTACAAATATTTTATATTATTATATTATTACATGATTATATTTGGATTTGTTAGCTATGACAGACGATTTGAGGAAAGGGCGTATATTATACATGTATTAATTATCTTTGCCAACTTTTATATTCACAAATGTAAACTTACAAACCAAAAACCTATTTTTTGTGTTTTTCTTTTTACAAATAATTTGTAATTATACATAATAACTCTGAAAGGCTGTCCCCCCCCAAAAAAAAACTGACGACATGCGTTGCCAGTAATATGTTTGTAATTACACACTCTTTTTTATTTTATGTTATGCTTTGTCTTTTTTATTTCTCTGCGGTTAGATTAATTGTCATTGAATCTATTTTCCGTTTGCTATTGTCAATTTAAGAAATAGTACCAAAAAAAGAAGCTCGACTCATGTTGGTGACTTATGTACTTCCGGGTCATTCCACCTTCCGAGGCGAACAGGAATATCCAACCGCAGCCTAACTTCCCGCGCCGAACATTTTTTGTTTCCCTCCGGAAACAACATGGCGGCCGAGGCTCCCGTCGGCCTCAGCAACATGTCTACGGCCGAGATGCTGAGAGGACTCGTCGTTGAGAAACTGACGACCGCCGCGCAGGAAATCTTCGCGACCGTGGAGAGAACCGTGGCCGGGTACGAGGAGGAGGCGTCGGGTCTGCGGCGGGAGATCGACCGGCAGACGAGGCTGCTGGAGCAGCTCGCGCAGCCGCAGATCAAAGTGGAGACGACAGGTCTGAATGGAAACGCTCCCAATGGCGGACCCCGTTGACAAAAACGTGAATTTAATAGAATTGTATTTAATTTGCTGAAAGAGAACCCACACGTCACGTCACGGAAGTCTTCATCGCTTCATTCGGCCGTATTAGAAACTCTCTTCTACGTGTACTACGTGTACTGTGTGTACTGTGTGTACTACTACCAGGAACAGCATCCGGGTATTTTGGGACATCCTGTAGATTTCAGGCTCGTTCGGATGAGCCGCTCATGCGCAGAAACGATCACCATCGATCTCTTTCTTTTCTTTTTACACATTTTAATACACAAACATTCTGGTAAACACGAGCAGCACTTTCTGAACATATGAAGGTAGATTAATACAGATTAAAAGTAATGAAAAATACAGGAGTATGTGTACATGAAGGTTTCCTTCAGTCAAACTGTATTTTTTTTTAATTGTTACCTGTGGAGGTAAAACTCCCATCAAATCATCTCACATTTTCATTGGAGAAAAATCTAAACTTGTTTTCTCTGATCAGATGATCAGCTGTCTGTCTGCCAGCTGGCTGGAGGAGGAGGAGGAGGAAGAGGAGGAGGAGGAGAAGAACAGTCCAGACTTGAGCCGGGTACCGGTACGTCTTTAAATCCTCCTTAAAAATGATGAATATAGTTTTATACTTTGAATACATTTTCCTTATTATACTTGTTTACATTTATAACATGTAAATGCAGTATTGCTTATTTATTTATTGTCTTGTTCAGACGTTGAGGACTTTGGGATCCGGGACGTCGTCAGCTACAATGAGGAAGAGGAGGGTGAAGAGGAGGAGAAGACGGAGGAGTCTGCAGAGGAGCCGGTCCAGAGCAGCAGTCTGAGGGACCCGGGTCCCCAGAGGAAGGGGGCTCCTCTGAAGCTCAGAGTCGGTCTGATGCCGACCTCGAAGAGCGACTCGGCCCTGGAGGACGGTGAGAGGAACAGGAAGTGGAAACTCCACCAGACATAGAATATGATGTATGTGTTGTGTTGGAGGAACAACACATCATTAAGACGTCTAATTAAACCCACTAATATAACAACATAAAATCATTAATAGAAAACATGTTATTCAATAATATAACAAATTAAATCCATTCATAAAACTAATTAAATCTATTAATATAAAATGTTTTATCCGTTAATATAAAAAATGTAAACCATGGATATAACAAATTTAATTATTTAATAAAACAAATATAATCCATTGATTTAACTAATTTAAATAATTCATACGAAAAAATTAAAAGCATTAAATAATACAAATTATGTTCATTAATTTAACAAATGAAATCCATTATTATAAAAAATAGTATTCATTAATAAAGTAAAATAATCCATTAATATATATATTTTTAAATAATTTAACAAATTAAATCCATTAAATTTACAAATTAAATTAATTCATGTGACAAATTAAATCCATTAATATATTAAATTAATTAATATAACAAATGAAATCTATCAATATACCAAATTAAATTAATTCATATAACAAATTAAATCATTAATATAAAACATGTTATTCAATAATATAACACATTAAATTAATTCATAAAACTAATTAAATCTATGAATATAAAATGTTTTATCCATTAATATAAAAAATGTAAACCATGAATATAACAAATTTGATTATTTAATAAAACAAATATAATCCATTGATTTAACTAAATAATTCATACGAACAAATTAAAAGCATTACATAATACACATTATGTTCATTAATTTAACGAATTAAATCCATTAATATAACAAATTAAATTCATAATGTGACTTCTCACTATGAAAACTCTTCACCCGTACAAAATTATCTGGAAATTTACAGACATCATAAACGTGCAACTGAGTATATTTTTGCAAACAAAGATAATAATAATAATAATAATAATAATATAGTTTTTTTTTTTAAACGGAAATCTGAAGAATAAATATTGCTAAAGTGTTTTGTATTGGAAGGATGTGTCAGAATAAATGACTGTAAACTGTGTGTGTGTGTGTGTGTGTGTGTGTGTGTGTGTTAGGGTTGAAGTCCCCCCTGCAGGAGGTGCGCTGCCCCCGAGGCCTCCAGGAACCGGACTTCCTGGACCTGCTCCGCTCCACCTTCCCCCAGCTGACCGGCCCGTTTAAAGCCTTCACCTCCGACGCCACCGGGAAGTCGGCCCTGTTTATCCGAGTGAAGGTAGACTTGTTGGACTGAGTAAAGCTCTGCTGAGGCGCTTTGTGATTCAGAAGAAAACTCCTGATCTCTTCCAGGCGGCAAACAAACCCCAGAAGGACAAGAAGAAGCTTCGCCCTCCTCCTCAGAGGAAAGACGAGATCGCTGAAGAAGGAAGGTAGGCGATAAATATCACAACCTCAGATATAATATTCATTCTTTCATTTAATGTTGTGATCTGGAGGTTTAATTATCACCCTTATTTCCTGCCTGCAGCGCCACCATCAGTCCTGCAGACAAGAGGGAGGGACGCAAAGCTCGTGTGCCGAGGAAGGCGAAGAAGAAACGACGAGTGGACAGAGGACGCGAGAAGGAGGAAGAGGAGGAGGAGGAGGAGGAGGAGGAGGAGAAAAAAGAGGAGGAGGAGGAGGAGGAGGAGGAGAAGAAGGAAGACGACAAGAAGAAGAAGGAGGAGGATGAGGAGAAGAAGGAGGTGAAGAAGCAGCAGCAGGAGGAGGAGGAGGAGGAGAAGCAGAAGGAAGACGAGGAGGAGGAGGAGGAGGAGGAGGAGGAGAAGGAGGTGAAGAAGCAGGAGGAGGAGGAGGAGGAGGAGGAGAAGAAGCAGAAGGAAGACAAGGAGGAGGAGGACGAGGAGGAGAAGAAGAAGAAGAAGAAGAATAAGAAGAAGGAGGTGAAGAAGAAAAAGACGGAGGAGGAGGAGGAGGAGGAGGAGGAGAAGAAGCAAGAGGAGGAGGAGAAAGACGACAACTTGCAACAAGACAGGGAGGCGAGGGAGAGCAAAGCTGAGAGGAAGAAGAGGAGGAGGAGGAGGAAAGAGAGGAGGAGGAGGGAAGAGAGGAAGGCGGCCCAGAGCACCAGTCTAGATCAGGAGGTTCTGAGGGACCTGGGTCAGCAGATACCGAACGCACACATGAACCAGGAAGTGACGTCACCGCTTCAGAAGCGTCCTCTGCGAGTGAGGCAGAACGATGGCTCTTCAGACTGCTCTTCTCTGCCTAGCGGAGCTCCGCCTGAGAAGAGGAGGCGCAGCAGGGGGGCCGGTCCAGACCCTCGGGCCGGTCCAGACCATCGGGCCGGTCCAGAAGATCTGGCCGGTCCAGAAGATCTGGCCGGTCCAGACCATCAAGCCCATCAAGCCGGTCCAGACCCTCAGGCAAACCCGCTCACGGACCACGGTAAGAGTCCAACAGGAAATTGATGACGTCAATAACAAACAGGAAACGTTTCATTTTCCCCAAATCAATAAACATGTTTTCAGCGTTCTGTCGGTTGCAGCCTGACGTTTGGTCCGAGACGTTTGGTCCTAGACGTTTGGTCCGAGACGTTTGGTTCTGGACGTTTGGTTCTAGACGTTTGGTTCTAGACGTTTGGTTCTGGACGTTTGGTTCTGGACGTTTGGTTCTGGACGTTTGGTTCTGGACGTTTGGGTCTAGACGTTTGATCCTAGACGTTTGGTTCTAGACGTTCGGTCCAAGACGTTCGGTCCAAGACGTTTGGGTCTAGACGTTTGGTCCTAAACGTTTGGTCCTAAACGTTTGGTTCTAGACGTTTGTTCCTAGACGTTTGTTCCTAAACGTTTGGTTCTAGACGTTTGGTCCTAAACGTTTGGTCCTAAACGTTTGGTTCTAGACGTTTGGTTCTAGATGTTTGGTCCTAGACGTTAGGTCCTAGATGTTTGGGTCTAGATGTTCGGTTCTAGATGTTTGGTTCTGGCTGTTTGGTCCTAGACGTTTGGATCTGGACGTTTGGTCCTAGACGTTTGGTCCTCTACGTTTGAGTCTAGACGTTTGGTCCTAGATGTTTGGTTCTGGACGTTTGGTTCTAGACGTTTGGTCCTAGACGTTTGGTCCTAGACGTTCGGTTCTAGATGTTTGGTTCTGGCTGTTTGGTCCTAGACGTTTGGTACTAGACGTTTGCTTCTAGACGTTTGGTTCTGGCTGTTTGGTCCTAGACGTTTGGTCCTAGACGTTTTGGTTCTAGATGTTTGGTTCTGGCTGTTTGGTCCTAGACGTTTGGTACTAGACGTTTGGTACTAGACGTTTGCTTCTAGACGTTTGGTTCTGGCTGTTTGGTCCTAGACGTTTGGTCCTAGACGTTTTGGTTCTAGATGTTTGGTTCTGGCTGTTTGGTCCTAGACGTTTGGTACTAGACGTTTGGTCCTAGACGTTTGGTCCTAGACGTTCGGTTCTAGATGTTTGGTTCTGGCTGTTTGGTCCTAGACGTTTGGTACTAGACGTTTGCTTCTAGACGTTTGGTTCTGGCTGTTTGGTCCTAGACGTTTGGTCCTAGACGTTTTGGTTCTAGATGTTTGGTTCTGGCTGTTTGGTCCTAGACGTTTGGTCCTAGACGTTTGGTACTAGACGTTTGCTTCTAGACGTTTGGTTCTGGCTGTTTGGTCCTAGACGTTTGGTCCTAGACGTTTTGGTTCTAGATGTTTGGTTCTGGCTGTTTGGTCCTAGACGTTTGGTACTAGAAGTTTGGTCCTAGACGTTTGGTCCTAGACGTTCGGTTCTGGACGTTCGGTTCTGGACGTTTGGTTCTGGACGTTTGGTTCTGGACGTTTGGTGCTAGACGTTTGGTTCTAGACGTTTGGTTCTAGATGTTTGGTCCTAGACGTTTGGTCCTAGACGTTCGGTTCTGGACGTTTGGTTCTGGACGTTTGGTGCTAGACGTTTGGTCCTAGACGTTTGGTTCTAGACGTTTGGTTCTAGATGTTTGGTCCTAGACGTTTGGTCCTAGACGTTCGGTTCTGGACGTTCGGTTCTGGACGTTTGGTTCTATACGTTTGGTCTTAGACGTTCGGTCCTAGACGTTTGGTCTTAGACGTTTGGTCCTAGACGTTTGGTCCTGGATGTTTGGTTCTGGACGTTTGGTCCTGGACGTTTGGTTCTAGACGTTTGGTTCTAGACGTTTGGTGCTAGACGTTTGGTTCTGGACGTTTGGTTCTGGACGTTTGGTTCTGGACGTTTGGTTCTAGACGTTTGGTGCTAGACGTTTGGTCCTAGACGTTCGGTTCTGGACGTTCGGTTCTGGACGTTTGGTTCTGGACGTTCAGTCCTAGACGTTCGGTCCTAGACGTTTGGTCCTAGACGTTTGGTCCTAGACATTTGGTTCTAGACGTTTGGTCCTAGACGTTTGGGTCTAGACGTTTGGTTCTGGATGTTTAGTCTTAGACATTTGATCCTAGACGTTTGGGTCTAGACGTTTGGTTCTGGATGTTTGGTTCTAGACGTTTGGTCCTGGACGTTCGGTTCTGGACGTTCGGTTCTGGACGTTCGGTTCTGGACGTTCGGTTCTGGACGTTCGGTTCTAGACGTTCGGTCCTAGACGTTCGGTCCTATACGTTCGGTCCTATACGTTTGGTCCTAGACGTCCTATACGTTTGGGTCTAGACGTTTGGTCCTAGACGTTTGGTCCTAGACGCTTGGTCCTAGACGTTTGGGTCTGGATGTTTAGTCTTAGACATTTGGTCTTAGACGTTTGGGTCTAGACGCTTGGTCCTAGACGTTTGGTCCTAGACGCTTGGTCCTAGACGCTTGGTCCTAGACGTTTGGTTCTGGATGTTTAGTCTTAGACATTTGGTCTTAGACGTTTGGTTCTGGATGTTTGGTTCTAGACGTTTGGTCCTGGACATTCGGTTCTGGACGTTCGGTCCTAAACGTTCGGTCCTAGACGTTCGGTTCTAGATGTTTGGTCCTATACGTTTGGTCCTATACGTTTGGTCCTATACGTTTGGTCCTAGACGCTTGGTCCTAGACGTTTGGTCCTAGACGTTTGGTCCTAGACGTTTGGTCCTAGACGTTTGGGTCTAGACGTTTGGTCCTGGCTGTTTGGTCCTAGACGTTTGGTCCTAGACGTTTGGTCCTAGACGTTTGGTTCTAGACGTTCGGTTCTGGACGTTTGGTTCTAGACGTTTGGTCCTAGACGTTTGGTTCTAGACGTTCGGTTCTGGACGTTTGGTCCTAGACGTTTGGTCCTAGACGTTTGGTTCTAGACGTTCGGTTCTGGACGTTTGGTTCTAGACGTTTGGTTCTAGACGTTTGGTTCTAGATGTTTGGTCCTAGACGTTTGGGTCTAGACGTTTGGTTCTGGACGTTTGGTTCTAGACGTTTGGTCCTAGACGTTTGGGTCTGGATGTTTAGTCTTAGACATTTGGTCTTAGACGTTTGGGTCTAGACGCTTGGTCCTAGACGTTTGGTCCTAGACGCTTGGTCCTAGACGCTTGGTCCTAGACGTTTGGTTCTGGATGTTTAGTCTTAGACATTTGGTCTTAGACGTTTGGTTCTGGATGTTTGGTTCTAGACGTTTGGTCCTGGACATTCGGTTCTGGACGTTCGGTCCTAAACGTTCGGTCCTAGACGTTCGGTTCTAGATGTTTGGTCCTATACGTTTGGTCCTATACGTTTGGTCCTATACGTTTGGTCCTAGACGCTTGGTCCTAGACGTTTGGGTCTAGACGTTTGGTCCTAGACGTTTGGTCCTAGACGTTTGGGTCTAGACGTTTGGTCCTGGCTGTTTGGTCCTAGACGTTTGGTCCTAGACGTTTGGTCCTAGACGTTTGGTTCTAGACGTTCGGTTCTGGACGTTTGGTTCTAGACGTTTGGTCCTAGACGTTTGGTTCTAGACGTTCGGTTCTGGACGTTTGGTTCTAGACGTTTGGTTCTAGACGTTTGGTTCTAGATGTTTGGTCCTAGACGTTTGGGTCTAGACGTTTGGTTCTGGACGTTTGGTTCTAGACGTTTGGTCCTAGACGTTTGGTCCTAGACGTTTGGGTCTAGACGTTTGGTTCTGGACGTTTGGTTCTAGACGTTTGGTCCTAGACGTTTGGTCCTGGACGTTTGGTTCTAGACGTTTGGTCCTAGACGTTTGGTCCTAGACGTTTGGTTCTAGACGTTCGGTTCTAGACGTTCGGTTCTGGATGTTTGATCCTCGTGAGCGCTTCAGTCCAAACTCATGTTGTGTTGCATGTGTTGTTAGGGTTGAAGACCCCGCTGCAGGAGCAGAGGCGACCCGGAGGCCTGCCGGAACCAGACTGCCGGGCCCTGCGGAGGTCCACCCGCTGTCGGGGTCCCCCTTACCTCAGGGTCCACCAATGCACTCAGACCAGAACGAAGGAAGAACCGCTGTGACCGCAGAGCGGGAACCTTTTCTGGGAGCGACGGCCTGAAAGTCCCGCGGCGCTCGTCGGTCACGCCGCCTCGTCGTCTTGAACATTTGTCAGAGACTTCGCTCCACGTTGAGCCCAAACTAAGGATTTCATCACAATAAACGGAGAAAAGGGAAGCCGAGATAACTGCATATTGATGCAGATTTGTAAAAAGTTTCAGTTCATGTTTTGTTGGTTTTCTCCGCAAGACGACAAGCAGGCAACTTTTACAACGCTTGTTTCCTAGATGGAGTTCGGTTGGATCGATGCTAAACTAAGCTAACAGCATTATATAGACGTGAAGGTCAAGTGTCAGTTATTACCATGTGGTTAATACAATGTAGTACTACACATACAACATGGTGTACTGAATATATATATATATATATATATATATATATATATATATGTATATGTGTATATGTATATATATATATATATGTGTATATGTGTATATGTATTTATATATATATATATATATATATATATATATATATATATATATATATATATATATATATATATATATATATATATATATATATATATGTATGTATGTATCTATGTATGTATGTATATATATATATATATACATATACATATATATACTTTTGTTTCCCGCTGTTTTAGCTACGTCTTTTTTTGGTCATAGTTTCTGTTTAATATTAGTCTCTGAAAAGTCTTTGCACTTGAATAAACCTTTTGTAAAAAAAAAAAATTGTGTCTCTTGTTTTTCTGCCATTTTCTTATTCAGTTTTTTTTTCAGTTTATTTTTTAATTTTTTATTTGAGTTAATATTTGTGTCTACTTATTTATTCATAAATCAGCCCTTTACTTTTAACTCATTTAAATATATTCAATGTTTATCTTTAATTGATTTAATATTACATTTAATTGTTATTTTTATTAATAAAACCTCACAGCCCTTTACTTTTACATAGTTGAATGTGTTTAATTTCCCCGTGTATCATTATTATTAAATAAGATGTATTTATTCTAAACAGGTAAAAGCCAAAGCGCAGAGGAAACAGTCCCTGCATTACTTTATATCTGAATAAAAGAAACTCCTCCAATAACATAATGAACACGTACTCATGATTTATTTTTATTTTCCTACAATTGAGAAAACATGACAAAGATTTCCACTTCAGTTCTTTAAAAACATTTTCTATGTATTCTTTCTTTCTCGTTATAAACTCTTCTTCTTCTGGAACCACATTTACTTTTTTTAATTAAAAACACTTTTTTTTTTACTTTTAGTTATATTCAGATTTTACATTACATTGTTATGTTTAATGTTTGATGTATATTTTTAACTCTTTTTTTAATGTTTTATATAAAGTTTGATTATGGTAAAACATTTTATTTTACTTTTAATTTTTTTTTTAAATTTTTACACATTATTATATTTGAATTCCTTTGTTAAACGTTTAATTAGTTTTATGTTTTATTTGTAAGTTTAATGTATTTTTTCATTTTACCTATGTCTACACTTTTTACTTTTAATTACATTCTCAAACTTGTATATATTCATTTGTTTACGTTTTATGTTAAGTTTAATTCTTTTATAGTACATCCGTGTCCACATGTCGTCCCGCCCCCGTGCCTCACATACGCAGGCTGATTGGCTCCGAGGAGCCTGGCCTCCATGTCAATCAAAACGTCTTCCAGTTGATTTGCATAATAGCAGAAGTTCGTTTCCAGGTGAAGTTTTAAGTTAATTGAAGTACGTCAGTGACGTAACTTTGTCTTTTCAGCTGTTTCTCGTTTATATTTAAATCCTTTAAAAATAAACCGGGAGAAGAAATGGCGGCAGAGAAATCCGGTAAGAGTTTATTTATTGTTTTAACCGTTATAACGGTAATTAACGGTAATGTACTCGAGCCGTTAGCTAGAAAACCGATCGCTAGCTTAAATGCTGCGGTGCAGCTGCGCTAGTTTTTAGTTTGCGATGTAGTATTCCTGGACCTTTTAAATACTTTAACCGCTTTATTTTCTGAACGTCATGACGTCACTGTGGCTCAAAGATTGGTTCCCGGGACCTTTCAGGGTCCTTTGAACGGCATCGACGAGGTCCACAGGAAAGGAAGTCAGCTAGCTAGTTAGCATGTTGAAGAGTAGTTTAAATTTGTTTCCTGGATACAAAAGTCTTATTTAAAGTGTTCTGAAGACCACGAGATGATGTTTAATGTTTTATATATGACGTGCTCCTCTATTTTATCTGTTAGATTTAGTGAATACATGAATAGATACACAAAGAAGAGACACACTATTAAGAGCTACTTTAACTAAGCTAACCTAGCAATGCTAACTTGTATAAAGTTATGAGTTTAAACTTGTGTACATTAGTACTGATGAAATATTATGCTAAAAGTACAACCTTACTGAAGTAAAAGTGCATGTATTTATAGTACAAGTGTTGTACTAATGATACACTGAGATAATACTACGCTACAAGTACAAAATTACTGAAGTAAAAGTACATGTACTTTTAGTAAATGGGTTGTACTAATACCACACTGATATACTACTACGCTACAAGTACAACCTTACTGAAGTAAAAGTACATGTACTTGTAGTAAAAGGGTTGTACTAATACCACACTCGGATATTACTATGCTACAAGTACAACCTTACTGAAGTAAAAGTGTTGTACTAATACCACACTGAGGAAATACTATGCCATAAGTACAACCTTACTGAAATAAAAGTACTTCTAGTAAAAGGGTTGTACTAATACCACACTGAGATATTACTACAGTACAAAGTACTGAAGTAAAAGTACCTGTACTTCTAGTAAAAGGGTTGTACTAATGCAACACTGAGATACTACTACGCTACAAGTACAACAGTACTGAAGTAAAGTATCTGTACTTATAGTTAAAGTGTTGTACTAATGATACACTGAGATACTACTACTCTACAAGTACAACAGTACTGAAGTAAAGTACCTGTACTTATAGTTAAAGTGTTGTACTAATGCCACACTGAGATAATACTACGCTACAAGTACAACAGTACTGAAGTAAAGTACCTGTACTTATAGTTAAAGTGTTGTACTAATGCCACACTGAGATACTACTACGCTACAAGTACAACAGTACTAAAGTAAAGTACCTGTACTTCTAGTAAAAGGGTCGTACACTAAATTGAATTCATTAAATCATCCGTCATGTCCCGACTGAGTGTTCCTTCCTCGCGGCTGTTTGTGGACTGGTTGGTCTGACGGTAACGTTGTTGTTGTTGTTGTCGTTGTCGTTGTTGTTGTTGTTGTTGTTGTTGTTGTTGTTGTCCTCGTGGTGCACAGACAGGGACTCGGACGGGGACTCGCAGCCCCCCGGGCGGGTCAGCCCTCTGGGCGGCGAGGACGAGTTCAAGGCGTCCTGCGCCAAAGAGATGGCTCTGCTGGCGCTGATGGAGGAGACCGGGTACGACATGGTGCAGGAGAACGGCCAGAGGAAGTACGGGGGCCCGCCGCCAGGTAGGGGGGGTCCCGTGTCTCTGCGTCCCGTGTTCTCCGTGTCTCTGCGTCCCGTGTTCTCTGTGTCTCTGCGTCCCGTGTTCTCCGTGTTTCTGTGTCCCGTGTTCTCCGTGTTTCTGTGTCCCGTGTTCTCCGTGTTTCTGTGTCCCGTGTCTCTGCGTCCCGTGTTCTCCGTGTCTCTGCGTCCCGTGTTCTCCGTGTTTCTGTGTCCCGTGTTCTCCGTGTTTCTGTGTCCCGTGTTCTCCGTGTTTCTGTGTCCCGTGTTCTCCGTGTTTATGTGTCCCGTGTTCTCCGTGTTTCTGTGTCCCGTGTTCTCCGTGTTTCTGTGTCCCGTGTTCTCCGTGTTTCTGTGTCCCGTGTTCTCCGTGTTTTTGTGTCCCGTGTTCTCCGTGTTTTTGTGTCCCGTGTTCTCCGTGTTTCTGTGTCCTGTGTTCTCCGTGTTTCTTTGTCCCGTGTTCTCCGTGTTTCTTTGTCCCGTGTTCTCCGTGTTTCTTTGTCCCGTGTTCTCTGTGTTTCTTTGTCCCGTGTTCTCCGTGTCTCTGCGTCCCGTCTTTTCCGTGTTCTGTCCCGTGTCTCTGCGTCCCGTGTCCTGTCCCGTGTCCTGTCCCGTGTCCTGACCCGTGTCCTGACCCGTGTGTCTGCAGGCTGGGAGGGCCCTGCCCCCCCTCGGGGCTGTGAGGTGTTCGTGGGTAAGATCCCCAGAGACCTGTATGAAGACGAGCTGGTCCCTCTGTTCCAGAGAGCCGGCCGGATCTACGAGTTCAGACTGATGATGGAGTTCAGCGGAGAGAACCGCGGCTACGCCTTCGTCATGTACACCACCAGGTGAGCTCTCAATATTTATACATGAACTCTCTTGGTTCTGTAGCTGTCTGCGTGACGGACCTGCTGCGTGTTGTGGTTTCTCTCCAGAGAGGCGGCGCAGAGAGCCATCCAGATGTTGGACAACCACGAGATCCGCCCGGGGAAGTACATCGGAGTGTGTGTGAGTCTGGACAACTGCCGCCTCTTCATCGGCTCCATCCCCAAAGACAAGAGGAAGAACGAGATCATGGAGGAGATGACCAAGGTAGGACGCTCAGGCACCACAGAAGAAGAAGCGTGTGTGAATCACTGCAGGGAGACTGTTGTGTGTCTGTGTGTGTGTGTGTGTGTGTGTGTGTCTCTGTACAGGGAGACTGTAGCGTGATCAGCATGTGGAGAGACAGAAAGTGGGTTGTGAGAGACAGGAAGTGGACATGTGAGAGACAGGAAGTAGGTTGTGAGAGACAGGAAGTGGACATGTGAGAGACAGGAAGTGGACATGTGAGAGACAGGAAGTGGACATGTGAGAGACAGGAAGTGGACATGGAGAGAGACAGGAAGTGGACATGTGAGAGACAGGAAGTGGACATGTGGAGAGACAGGAAGTGGTTTGTGAGAGACAGGAAGTGGACATGTGAGAGACAGGAAGTAGGTTGTGAGAGACAGGAAGTGGACATGTGAGAGACAGGAAGTGGACATGTGAGAGACAGGAAGTGGACATGTGAGAGACAGGAAGTAGGTTGTGAGAGACAGGAAGTGGACATGTGAGAGACAGGAAGTGGACATGGAGAGAGACAGGAAGTGGACCTGTGAGAGACAGGAAGTGGACATGTGGAGAGACAGGAAGTGGTCTGTGAGAGACAGGAAGTGGACATGTGGATAAACAGGAAGTGGAGATGTGGAGAGATAGGAAGTGAACATGTGGAGAGATAGGAAGTGGACATGTAGAGAGACAGGAAGTGGGTTGTGAGAGACAGGAAGTGGACATGTGGATAAACAGGAAGTGGACATTTGGAGAGACAGGAAGTGGACATGTAGAGAGACAGGAAGTGGGTTGTGAGAGACAGGAAGTGGACATGTGGAGAGACAGGAAGTGGACATGTGTGAGACAGGAAGTGGTTTGTCCCCCAGGTGACGGACGGCGTGGTGGACGTCATCGTGTACCCGAGCTCCACCGACAAGAGCAGGAACCGGGGCTTTGCCTTCGTGGAGTACGAGTCCCACAAGGCGGCCGCCATGGCCCGCAGGAAGCTCATCCCAGGTACCACAGCCTCTCAGCTGGTGCTGGGTCACTTCCTCCCTCTGTCCAGCAGGGGGCGGCAGAACACAGCTGATACACTGCACGTCTTTTCATGGCGTCCAGTTTATTAGGTACAAGCAGCTGAACGGTCCTGCAGGAGATCTGGATGCAGCTACTTAGTTAACAGTTAGTCTTGTGGACGCAGTGGTTGAGATATGTCTCCTTTATTTTAGTTTAAACATATTTATTTGATTTCAGTCAATTTCATTTAAATATTAAATTATATTTATTTAATTTAGTACATATTTATTTATTTCCTTTTATTTTAGTTTGGACATATTTATTAGATTTTTGTCAATCTCATTTAATTTACATATTTAGTTCTCTTATTTTAGTTTGACAAAAATATAATAAATATGTCCAATCTCATTTAATTGAAATCATATTTATTTAATTTAATTTAGTACATATTTATTTAAATTCTGTCAATCGCTTTCATTTAATTATTTAGTACATATTTATTTTGTCAACTTGATTTAAATATGTATTTCCTTTATTTTAGTTTGACAAAAATATAATAAATATATCCAAACTAAAATAATGGTAGTACATATTTAAATCAAATTGACCAAAAATTGACCAAAAAAATATAATAAATATATCCAATCTCATTTAATTTAATTTAAATATGAAATTATATTCACTACATTTTTGTCAATTTGATTTAAATATTTATTTCCTTTTATTTTAGTTTCTACATATTATATGTTTTTTCAATCTCATATAATTAAAATATTATATTATATTAATTTAATTGAGTACATATTTATTTAATTTCTGTCAATTTTATTTAGATATTTCTTTTCTTTATTTTTAAGATATTTTTTTCTTATGTTTGATATGATGCATGAATATGAATGTATTTTCTATACTCTTCTCATAATGCAGATGAAGGTGTTGTAGATCTTTGGGTAAAACATAAACATGAACAATGACGTAATGATCTCTTCTCCCAGGAACCTTCCAGCTGTGGGGTCACGCCATCCAGGTGGACTGGGCCGAGCCCGAGAAGGACGTGGACGAGGAGGTGATGCAGCGCGTCCGGGTTCTCTACGTGAGTCCCGTTCTGTTTATTCATGAGCTCACAGCGGAGAACGTTCACTCGCCTCCTCCTCCAGGAACGCTCGCTCGCCTCCTCCTTCGCTTCTCAAACATTCAGCAGGATTGTTGGGATCAGAGTTGAGAGCGAGCGCCTCGGCGGGGGGGAGGAGTCAAGCAGAGCAGCTCAATTACTGTGGAGGGCTTTTATTCTGAAGGGCTGAGGCCTGATCTGAGGGAGGGAGGTAAACAAAGCCCATGGTGTGTGTGTGTGTGTGTGTGTGTGTGTGTGTGTGTGTGTGTGTGTGTGTGTGTATATGTGTGTGTGCAACTGATTTAAAGGAGGTGTTTCATGTATTCCCGATTTGTTGCCGTACATTTGTCGTGTTATAAGCCGCTACTACTACTTTTTTTTCTTACTTTTTTTTTTTTCTCTACTTTTTTCTCGGCTTAAATATTGCGCTACTACAGCATACAGCTGACCTAGAAGCGTGACCTAGCAGCGCGAGCTAGCAGTGTGACCTAGCAGCGCAAGCTAGAAGCGTGATCTAACAGAGTGTACTAGCAGCGCGAGCTAGCAGCGTGACCTAGCAGCGCGAACTAGCAGTGTGACCTAGCAGCGCAAGCTAGAAGCGTGATCTAACAGAGTGTACTAGCAGCGTGAGCTAGCAGCGTGACCTAGTAGCGCGACCTAGAAGCGTGACCTAGAAGCGTGACCTAGAAGCGCGACCTAGAAGCGCGACCTAGAAGCGCGACCTAGCAGTGTGTACTAGCAGCGCGACCTAGCAGCGCGAGCTAGCAGCGTGACCTAGAAGCGCAATCTAGCAGCGTGATCTAGCAGCGTGAACTAGCAGCGCGATTTAGCAGCGCGATTTAGCAGCGCGATTTAGCAGCGCGATTTAGCAGCGCGACTAGCAGCGCAAGTTAGCAGCGTGATCTAGCAGCGTGACCAAGCAGCGATCTTGCAGCGCAATCTAGCAGCGCGATCTAGCAGCGTGAACTAGCAGCGCGATTTAGCAGCGCGATTTAGCAGCGCGATTTAGCAGCGCGATTTAGCAGCGCAAGTTAGCAGCGTGAACTAGCAGCGTGACCAAGCAGCGCGAACTAGCAGTGCGTACTAGCAGGGTGACATAGAAGTGTGACTTAGCAGTGTGACCTAGCAGCGTGAACTAGCAGCGTGACCTAGCAGCGTGAACTAGCAGCGTGGCCAAGTAGCGTGGCCAAGTAGCGCGAACTAGCAGCGTGAGCTAGCAGCACGACTAGCAGCACAAGGTGGTGGGAGAGACAGCGGGCAGCAGCGACTTATAAACTGTCGCGGCCTGTTTCTGATTAAATAGGACGTTTTCTTTCCATGTAGTAGATGCTCCGTGTAACACAGTGAGACGAGTGAACGTATGAACGAGTGAACGTATGAACGAGTGAACGAGTCCCCCTCCAGTAACCCGTACCTCCCTCTGCAGGTGCGTAACCTGATGCTCAGCACCGGCGAGGAGACGCTCCGCCAGGAGTTCTCCCGCTTCAAGCCGGGCTGCGTGGAGCGCGTGAAGAAGCTCACAGACTACGCCTTCGTGCACTACCGTTGCCGGGACGACGCCGTGGCGGCGCTCGGCCTCATGAACGGCGCCCAGATCGACGGGGCCGTCGTCGAGGTCACGCTGGCCAAGCCGGCCGGGGTCAAGGAGGGGAGCGTGTCCGGGGGGAGGAGGTACAACAACAACAACAACAACAACCGGGGATACCTGGGCAGCAACGCAGGAGGAGGAGGAGGAGGAGGAGGAGGAGGAGGAGGAGGAGGAGGAGATAACGGGACCTTTTTCCTGCACAGGAGCGATGGAGGGATGATGGGAGGAGCTGGGAGAACAAGCCCCTTCTGCTCCGGAGCAGGTGAGGAGCCTCAGCCTCAATTCTGTTCAACAAAGTGAAATACTTTAGTTACTTTAGACTCTGATAGAACTGGGTTTGAGTTTCCATCATGTGAACCTCTTAAAATGTTGGAGGAATGAGGAAGGAAGGGAGGGAGGAAGGGGTGAAGGGATGGAGGGAGGAAGGAAGGGAGGGAGGAAGGGAGGAGGTAGGAAAAAAGGAAGGGAGGAGGTAGGAAAAAAGGAAGGGAGGGAGGGAGGGAGGAGGTAGGAAAAAAGGAAGGGAGGGAGGGAGGGAGGAAGGGAGGAGGTAGGAAAAAAGGAAGGGAGGGAGGAAGGGAGGAGGTAGGAAAAAAAGGAAGGGAGGGAGGGAGGAAGGGAGGGATGGAGGAAGGAAGGGAGGGAGGAAGGGAAGAGGTAGGAAAAAAGGAAGGGAGGGAGGTAGGGAGGAGGTAGGAAAAAAAGGGAGGGAGGGAGGAAGGAAGGGAGGGAGGGAGGAAGGAAGGGAGAGAGAGAGGGAGGGCGGAAAGAAGGGAGGGAGGCAGGGACGGAAGGAAGAGGGGGAGGAAGGATGGAAGGAAGGCAGGCAAGGAGGAAGTCAGGGAGGGAGGAAAGAAGGGAGGAAGGCAGGGAGGAAGGAAGAGAGGGAGGGAGGAAGGCAGTTAGGGAGGAAGGGAGGAAGGCAGTTAGGGAGGAAGGCAGGCAAGCAAGGAGGGAAGGCAGGGAGGAAGGAAGGAGGGAGGGAGGAAAAAAGAAAGGGAGAGAGGAAGGATGGAAAGGAGGGAGGGAGGAAAGAAGGGAGGGAGGGAGGAAGGAAGGAAGGCAGGAAGGGAGGGAAAAAAGAAGAAAGGCAGGAAGGGAGAGAGGAAGGAAGGAAGAAGGGAGGAAGGAAGGAAGAAAAAAGGAAGGCAGGGAGGGAAGGAGGGAGGAAGGAAGTAGGGAGGGAGGGAAAAAGGAAGGCAGGAAGGGAGGGAGGGAGGGAGGAAGGAAGGATCCATTATGTTATCATAACTATTCTCATCAATAATCATTTAGTCTGTAGAGTCAATCTTCCTTCAATCTGTGAGATCTTATACATCTATGAATGAACATTTGATGTTTTATAATATGAGTTTCTCTGGTGGATTTCAGTCATGTTTCAAAATAAAATACCCCAAATATGAAGTTTTAATAACGTCAATCGGACATTTGAGAAGCTGGAAGCAGCGTTTAATGTTTAATTAATAATTAATGAGCAATGAGTCGCCAGGCAACGAGCTCAAGAGGTCAAAGGTCACAGCACATATGTTCATGTGCTGCTTGTGACAATACTGATGTAATATAATGCAGAACTTGTTTCATAATGAATAAAACATAATGCAACAGTATTAAATAGTAAAACAAAAATGCATTAATAATCAAACCAAATGCATAAATATTAAATAATCAAACAAAAATGAATAAATAATAAATAAAACGCGCAACGGCCGACGTGCACAGATACAAAACCCCCAAAATATGAAGATTTAATAACTTTAAAAAAATAAATATAACCAGCAAATCTCCACAGCGGTGGTGCGTTCAAGCCCCATTCAATAAAGAGTAAATGTCAGCGTCCTCATGGTGCGTTCACATGTCGTGTTGGTGATGAACTAGAATACATCCACATGTTTTCACGTGAATATAAAATATATATTAGAGATGAATTATGATTTCTGAGTTCATTATTAGACTTCAATAACACTAAAGACAATACTTATATATCAATAAAGATTATATTTCATTAGATTTACTGTCATAAATAAAGTTAAATAACAATACTTTGGTTAATTATCCTCCGGCCTGTTTTCATGAGATGAGACTTTATCTTATCAAACTGAATGATTTGCAAGTAAAAAAAGGCAATAAATCATAGTACATCATAATGTTAGATATGGTAATACTCTGCTTATCGCAGTACATCATAATGTTAGATATGGTAATACTCTGCTTATCGCAGTACATCATAATGTTAGATATGGTAATACTCTGCTTATCCCCCACCAACACGTACATGAACATGTTTGTCATCTCCACAACCATTATAATGTAAATATGCACTAGTTGGACAGTGATGTCTACGGATGTAGAAAAAGCTTTCTCATGCAAACTCAAATAGTCAACAAGAACATCGTGATACGTGACGTCCATCCATTGAGGCAAAGCAAACACATTTCCATTTAATCATGGAAGTCAGTGTTTGTTGGCTTTATTATTATTATTATTATTATATATTTATTATATTTTTAATGAGCTCCGGAGCAATAACATTCACTGACAGCAACGTCTTCACAGATCGTAAAGACAAGTTCTGTGTGATGTCATTCTGTGTGCGATATCGTCTTATTTGGCACAAAAATAATAAAGGCTTTGGAGTTCGTGGCTAATCAGCCGTCTTCCCACTGTGCGCTGCCGTCGCTGCACAGCGGCTTCCCTCTGGATGAACAGTTTCATCTCAACGAGGACGGCAGCTTGCAACTATTTTCACTGGGGATTATCGTGTCAGTTGATAAAGTCAACGGATAGAAGATGAACAGGGAAAGCAGCACGTCCTCACTTTGGAAAAGCTGAAATAACCTCAGCAAACTACGGCTAACGGCATCGAACTACGGCTAACAACATTAATCTACGGCTAGCGGTATGAAACTACGGCTAACTGCATGAAACTACGGCTAACGACATCAAACTACGGCTAACGGCATCGAACTACGGCTAACGGCATCAAACTATGGCTAACGGCATCAAACTATGGCTAACGGCATCGAACTACGGCTAGCTGCATGAAACTACGGCTAACGACATCAAACTACGGCTAACGGCATCGAACTATGGCTAACGGCATCAAACTATGGCTAACGGCATCAAACTATGGCTAACGGCATCGAACTACGGCTAACTGCATGAAACTACGGCTAACAACATCAAACTACGGCTAACGGCATCAAACTAGGGCTAACGGCATCAAACTAGGGCTAACGGCATCGTTACATTTCATTACATCATACTACGGCAAACCACATGTAACTACAGGTAATGGCATGACACTACGGCTAACGTCATGAAGCTACGGCTAATGGCATGAAGCTACGGCATGAAACTACGGCTAACGATATCAAGCTACGGCATGAAACTACGGCTAACGACATCAAACTACGGCTAACGGCATTGATCTAGGGCTAACGACGTTCATCGATGGCTAACAACGGATATTGATAGCTCATGATTAATGACGTTATACAGTAGCTAACAATGGCCAACAACAGCTACTGACAGCTAACAAATAACAGCATACAGTAGCTAATAATAGGCAACAACAGCTACTGATGGTTGCTTCTCTGTGTGCGTATCCTCAGAGGACCAGGACCGCTGTGTGTTCCCCCTGTTCCCCGGCATCCCGCTGACTCCCACCAACTTGCTGGCCCTGAAGCAGAGTCAGATCTGCTCCGCCACCAGTCTGCTGGACTTCTACTGCCGCAAGCACTACTGGTCTCCTCCAGAGTACCACCTGTACTCCACACCTGGCCAGGACGGGAAGCTGCTGCTGCTCTACAAGGTCTCACACACACAGACACACAACACCACCACACACCTCACCTCTCTCTACGCTACTCACACTGCGCCCCACCAACGGCCAATCACATTCTCCCATCTGGTTCTGGATTATTACATCATCTGTTTTGTTCATCAAGATTTGGCTATGTGTGTGTGTGTGTGTGTGTGTGTGTAGGTGGTGATGCCGTCAACACGCAGCACCTACTTCCCAGACAAGCTGTGTGTGATGCTGGACGACGCCAAAGAGCTGGCTGCTCAGACCACCCTGTGGAACCTGGGTACTGACACACACGCACACGCACACGCACACGCACACGCACACACACACACACACACACACACACACACACACACACACATATGGATCCGGTGGTGTTTGCAGCTTACTCGCTGTATAAATAAACATTGTTTACTCGTTCCGTATGAGTAAACAATGAGGTGAGGCCTTCTGCGCTTCAGGAGCTTCAGAGCTTTAGATCCCTGTCACTCACTCTAGCAGAGAGAGAGAGAGAGACAGATAGAGAGAGAGAGAGAGAGAGAGAGAGAGAGAGAGCTTGTTGAGTGTGCTTAAAGAAGACGAGTCAACGTGGATGAAAGCAGTTTGCATTCCTTCAGTTTAAGCGTTCTCTTTATATTCATTCACACAGAAGCTTAAAGCTCCACGTTCATCACTTTGATTTATTACATTTTTACCGGCTCAATCTGACAATCATCATTTATTCAGATCCACATTATAGTTTCCTCTGCTGCTGTTTGACATTCACAGACATTCACCCCCACACGGTTCTCTGAAGCTGCATTCTCTCTATGACCACCAAGGGGAGACTCCTCTGGTTGTATAGAAGTCTATGCTTCATGTGTTAAAGCTGCATTCTCTCTCATGAGTCCTCTGGTTGTATAGAAGTCTATGCTCCATGTGTTAAAGCTGCATTCTCTCTCCTGACTCCACTGGTTGTATAGAAGTCTATGATTCATGTGTTGAAGCTGCATTCTCTCTCCTGACCACCAGGGGGTGACTCCTCTGGTTGTATGGAAGTCTATGATTCATGTGTTAAAGCTGCATTCTCTCTCATGAGTCCTCTGGTTGTATAGAAGTCTATGATTCATGTGTTAAAGCTGCATTCTCTCTCATGACTCCTGTGGTTGTATAGAAGTCTATGATTCATGTGTTAAAGCTGCATTCTCTCTCATGAGTCCTCTGGTTGTATAGAAGTCTCCTCTGGTTGTATAGAAGTCTATATAAATGACTATTATGGTCTTTTAGAGTCAAACAGACCATAAAGCAGGGGATGCTTTAGGGCGGGGCTACAGGGTGATTGACAGGACACCAGAGACGTTGTCTGTAGTCCCTCCTCCTCAGTCCTTATATGGTCACTTCCTGTTCTCTGGTCGCTCAGCTGCAGGAAACAGAAGTAGTTTATAATCTGGATTAGATCTTCAGTCCAATGAGTGTTTCGTCTTCATTGATTCAGTTTAAGCATCAATCAGATCAGAGCTCGTTTTGGTGACTTTAGTTTTTATTGATTCTGGATGTTATGAATAGAATAAAACACTGATTTATTACTTTGTTTAGCTAAATGTGTTTCCTTCCTGTCTCCTTCCTTTAACTTCCATTCTCTCCCTCCCTCTCTCTTTTGTTCACCCTCTCCCTCCCTCTTTCTCTTCCACCCTCTATCTTCTCCCCTCTCTTCTCTTCTCCCTTCTCTTCATCCTTCTCTTCTTCCTTCTCCCCCCTCCTCTCCTCTCCCCTCTCTTCTTCTCTCCCCTCTCTTCTCTTCTTCCTTCTCCCCCCTCCTCTCCTCTCCCCTCTCTTCTTCTCTCCCCTCTCTTCTCTTCTTCCTTCTCCCCCCTCCTCTCCTCTCCCCTCTCTTCTTCTCTCCCCTCTCTTCTCTTCTTCCTTCTCTCCGCTCCTCTCCCCTCTTTTCTTCTCTCCTTCCTCCCCCCTTTCCTCCCCTCCTCCAGACTCGTCCTTCCTGAGCGTTACTTCCTGTGACTCCCCCAGAAGCTCCTCCCCCACCCTGGCCATCTCCCCCTCCTCCACCGGTCCCGGGTTGCTGACCTGCGGCGGCAGAGCCTTCGCCTCCTGCCTTCCTCCTCCTCCTCTTCCTCCTCCTCCTCCCCTGTCCTCCCCCTTCACCCTCTCCCCCCCCACCTCCCAGTCCCAGAGGCTCTACATCAGCTCCCAGTCTCCGTTCTACTGATGGTGAGGTCCTCATAATCACAGAGAAACCACATCACTGTCCACCTCAAGCCCTCAGCTTCATGTATTCACGTCCCAGGACAGCTTTCTGTCCTCCGGCCTTAAAGGGACAGTACCCCTTAAAGGGACAGTACCCCTTTAAGGAGCCGTTTCTGTCACTAGGGGGCGGCAGAAACAACAACGCTTTAAGTGAAGGATGTCAACGTGTCGTTGCAGGAGGTCGGTTCCCGTCTGAGGAGTGAGGACCCGAAGACGAGCTGGAGGGAGGAAGAGGAGGAAGGAGTGAGGACGCGACCCGAAGATGAGCTGGAGGGAGGAAGAGGAGGAAGAGGAGTGTTTGTTCTGATCACCAGGTGTTTACGTCTGAGAGGAGAGACGCTCAGAACAAACATCTCTGATTACATGTCTCTGGTAAATGTCAGCCTCATCTTCCTCCTCCTCTTCCTCACTGTCTGATTTCCCTGCAGCTAAAGTTCACCTTAAAGAAAGTACCCACAATGCATCACTTCTGTTTGAGAACAAAGTGAACAGAATCCTCTCATCCTCCTGTTTACCTTCTTCCACGTCTTGCTCCTACTTGTCTTCTCCTTTATTTTATTAATCTATTGTATCTTTCTATATTTCTGTGAGGGGGAGGAGGAGGAAGAGGAGGAGGAAGAGGAGGAGGAAGAGGAGGGGCGGAGTCATGTTCCTTTAGAAGCTGAACGAGAGGAACATGTGACGTTCTGCGTTGTTGTTCCTCTCTTTGTTTGTTCTTCACTGCGTTCACAGTGTTGTGTATTTATACCATGTTTGTGTATTTATACAGAGTTTGTGTGTTTTAAAGTGAAGGTTTTGTTCACGTCGTGACTTTAAACGACCTCCAGGTTTAATAATCTGTTTATTCAGAATTATAATTGACTGTTTCCTAAAATATGAAAACTATTTAACAAAAGATCCTATTTATTACCAACAATGCATCAGGAGGTCTGAGGCCTCGGTTCTCTTCCTGTGACCTTGAGACTCGGCCTGAAGGTCACGGAACAAACGGATGAAATGTTTCTGCTGCTTCACCTTTAGGACAAAGTTTTATTGTTCAGGTTTCATCTCATCAATAAAATGTTGAGTCAGGAAAACCTCTCTAGAGTTCTTCACCATCAACAGAACCACACATGTAGAACTACACATGTAGAACTACACAACCACACATGTAGAACTACAGAACCACACATGTAGAACCACACATGTAGAACTACAGAACCACACATGTAGAACCACACAACCACACATGTAGAACTACAGAACCACACATGTAGAACCACACATGTAGAACTACACAACCACACATGTAGAACTACAGAACCACACATGTAGAACCACACATGTAGAACCACAGAACCACACATGTAGAACCACACATGTAGAACCACAGAACCACACATGTAGAACCACACATGTAGAACCACAGAACCACACATGTAGAACCACAGAACCACACATGTAGAACTACACATGTAGAACCACAC
The DNA here is from genome assembly GCF_910589615.1 of Taurulus bubalis. Lineage (NCBI taxonomy): Eukaryota > Metazoa > Chordata > Actinopteri > Perciformes > Cottidae > Taurulus > Taurulus bubalis. Next base: position 42,111,134 of record NC_136591.1, on the reverse strand, counting down.
AACCACACATGTAGAACTACAGAACCACACATGTAGAACTACAGAACCACACATGTAGAACCACAGAACCACACATGTAGAACTACAGAACCACACATGTAGAACTACACAACCACACATGTAGAACTACACAACTACACATGTAGAACTACACATGTAGAACTACACATGTAGAACTACAGAACCACACATGTAGAACTACACATGTAGAACTACACATGTAGAACTACAGAACCACACATGTAGAACTACACATGTAGAACTACACAACCACACATGTAGAACTACAGAACCACACATGTAGAACCACAGAACCACACATGTAGAACTACACATGTAGAACTACACAACCACACATGTAGAACCACAGAACCACACATGTAGAACTACAGAACCACACATGTAGAACCACAGAACTACACATGTAGAACCACACATGTAGAACCACAGAACCACACATGTAGAACTACACATGTAGAACTACAGAACCACACATGTAGAACTACAGAACCACACATGTAGAACTACAGAACCACACATGTAGAACCACACATGTAGAACCACACATGTAGAACTACAGAAACACACATGTAGAACCACACATGTAGAACCACAGAACCACACATGTAGAACTACAGAACCACACATGTAGAACCACAGAACCACACATGTAGAACCACAGAACCACACATGTAGAACCACACATGTAGAACCACAGAACCACACATGTAGAACCACACATGTAGAACTACAGAACCACACATGTAGAACTACAGAACCACACATGTAGAACTACAGAACCACACATGTAGAACCACACATGTAGAACCACACATGTAGAACTACAGAAACACACATGTAGAACCACACATGTAGAACCACAGAACCACACATGTAGAACTACAGAACCACACATGTAGAACCACAGAACCACACATGTAGAACCACACATGTAGAACCACAGAACCACACATGTAGAACCACACATGTAGAACTACAGAACCACACATGTAGAACCACAGAACCACACATGTAGAACTACACATGTAGAACCACACATGTAGAACCACACATGTAGAACCACACATATAGAACCACACATGTAGAACCACAGAACCACACATGTAGAACCACACATGTAGAACCACAGAACCACACATGTAGAACCACAGAACCACACATGTAGAACTACACATGTAGAACCACACAACCACACATGTAGAACTACAGAACCACACATGTAGAACTACAGAACCACACATGTAGAACCACAGAACCACACATGTAGAACTACAGAACCACACATGTAGAACTACACAACCACACATGTAGAACTACACAACTACACATGTAGAACTACACATGTAGAACTACACATGTAGAACTACAGAACCACACATGTAGAACTACACATGTAGAACTACACATGTAGAACTACAGAACCACACATGTAGAACTACACATGTAGAACTACACAACCACACATGTAGAACTACAGAACCACACATGTAGAACCACAGAACCACACATGTAGAACTACACATGTAGAACTACACAACCACACATGTAGAACCACAGAACCACACATGTAGAACTACAGAACCACACATGTAGAACCACAGAACTACACATGTAGAACCACACATGTAGAACCACAGAACCACACATGTAGAACTACACATGTAGAACTACAGAACCACACATGTAGAACTACAGAACCACACATGTAGAACTACAGAACCACACATGTAGAACCACACATGTAGAACCACACATGTAGAACTACAGAAACACACATGTAGAACCACACATGTAGAACCACAGAACCACACATGTAGAACTACAGAACCACACATGTAGAACCACAGAACCACACATGTAGAACCACAGAACCACACATGTAGAACCACACATGTAGAACCACAGAACCACACATGTAGAACCACACATGTAGAACTACAGAACCACACATGTAGAACTACAGAACCACACATGTAGAACTACAGAACCACACATGTAGAACCACACATGTAGAACCACACATGTAGAACTACAGAAACACACATGTAGAACCACACATGTAGAACCACAGAACCACACATGTAGAACTACAGAACCACACATGTAGAACCACAGAACCACACATGTAGAACCACACATGTAGAACCACAGAACCACACATGTAGAACCACACATGTAGAACTACAGAACCACACATGTAGAACCACAGAACCACACATGTAGAACTACACATGTAGAACCACACATGTAGAACCACACATGTAGAACCACACATATAGAACCACACATGTAGAACTACAGAACCACACATGTAGAACTACACATGTAGAACCACACATGTAGAACCACACATGTAGAACCATACATGTAGAACTACAGAACCACACATGTAGAACTACACATGTAGAACCACACATGTAGAACCACACATGTAGAACTACAGAACCACACATGTAGAACCACACATGTAGAACCACACATGTAGAACTACAGAACCACACATGTAGAACCACAGAACCACACATGTAGAACTACACATGTAGAACTACAGAACCACACATGTAGAACCACACATGTAGAACTACAGAACCACACATGTAGAACCACACATGTAGAACTACAGAACCACACATGTAGAACCACACATGTAGAACCACAGAACCACACATGTAGAACTACAGAACCACACATGTAGAACCACACATGTAGAACCACAGAACCACACATGTAGAACCACACATGTAGAACCACACATATAGAACCACACATATAGAACCACACATGTAGAACCACAGAACCACACATGTAGAACTACAGAACCACACATGTAGAACTACACAACCACACATGTAGAACTACACAACTACACATGTAGAACTACACATGTAGAACTACACATGTAGAACTACAGAACCACACATGTAGAACTACACATGTAGAACTACACATGTAGAACTACAGAACCACACATGTAGAACTACACATGTAGAACTACACAACCACACATGTAGAACTACAGAACCACACATGTAGAACCACAGAACCACACATGTAGAACTACACATGTAGAACTACACAACCACACATGTAGAACCACAGAACCACACATGTAGAACTACAGAACCACACATGTAGAACCACAGAACTACACATGTAGAACCACACATGTAGAACCACAGAACCACACATGTAGAACTACACATGTAGAACTACAGAACCACACATGTAGAACTACAGAACCACACATGTAGAACTACAGAACCACACATGTAGAACCACACATGTAGAACCACACATGTAGAACTACAGAAACACACATGTAGAACCACACATGTAGAACCACAGAACCACACATGTAGAACTACAGAACCACACATGTAGAACCACAGAACCACACATGTAGAACCACAGAACCACACATGTAGAACCACACATGTAGAACCACAGAACCACACATGTAGAACCACACATGTAGAACTACAGAACCACACATGTAGAACTACAGAACCACACATGTAGAACTACAGAACCACACATGTAGAACCACACATGTAGAACCACACATGTAGAACTACAGAAACACACATGTAGAACCACACATGTAGAACCACAGAACCACACATGTAGAACTACAGAACCACACATGTAGAACCACAGAACCACACATGTAGAACCACACATGTAGAACCACAGAACCACACATGTAGAACCACACATGTAGAACTACAGAACCACACATGTAGAACCACAGAACCACACATGTAGAACTACACATGTAGAACCACACATGTAGAACCACACATGTAGAACCACACATATAGAACCACACATGTAGAACCACAGAACCACACATGTAGAACCACACATGTAGAACCACAGAACCACACATGTAGAACCACAGAACCACACATGTAGAACTACACATGTAGAACCACACAACCACACATGTAGAACTACAGAACCACACATGTAGAACTACAGAACCACACATGTAGAACCACAGAACCACACATGTAGAACTACAGAACCACACATGTAGAACTACACAACCACACATGTAGAACTACACAACTACACATGTAGAACTACACATGTAGAACTACACATGTAGAACTACAGAACCACACATGTAGAACTACACATGTAGAACTACACATGTAGAACTACAGAACCACACATGTAGAACTACACATGTAGAACTACACAACCACACATGTAGAACTACAGAACCACACATGTAGAACCACAGAACCACACATGTAGAACTACACATGTAGAACTACACAACCACACATGTAGAACCACAGAACCACACATGTAGAACTACAGAACCACACATGTAGAACCACAGAACTACACATGTAGAACCACACATGTAGAACCACAGAACCACACATGTAGAACTACACATGTAGAACTACAGAACCACACATGTAGAACTACAGAACCACACATGTAGAACTACAGAACCACACATGTAGAACCACACATGTAGAACCACACATGTAGAACTACAGAAACACACATGTAGAACCACACATGTAGAACCACAGAACCACACATGTAGAACTACAGAACCACACATGTAGAACCACAGAACCACACATGTAGAACCACAGAACCACACATGTAGAACCACACATGTAGAACCACAGAACCACACATGTAGAACCACACATGTAGAACTACAGAACCACACATGTAGAACTACAGAACCACACATGTAGAACTACAGAACCACACATGTAGAACCACACATGTAGAACCACACATGTAGAACTACAGAAACACACATGTAGAACCACACATGTAGAACCACAGAACCACACATGTAGAACTACAGAACCACACATGTAGAACCACAGAACCACACATGTAGAACCACACATGTAGAACCACAGAACCACACATGTAGAACCACACATGTAGAACTACAGAACCACACATGTAGAACCACAGAACCACACATGTAGAACTACACATGTAGAACCACACATGTAGAACCACACATGTAGAACCACACATATAGAACCACACATGTAGAACTACAGAACCACACATGTAGAACTACACATGTAGAACCACACATGTAGAACCACACATGTAGAACCATACATGTAGAACTACAGAACCACACATGTAGAACTACACATGTAGAACCACACATGTAGAACCACACATGTAGAACTACAGAACCACACATGTAGAACCACACATGTAGAACCACACATGTAGAACTACAGAACCACACATGTAGAACCACAGAACCACACATGTAGAACTACACATGTAGAACTACAGAACCACACATGTAGAACCACACATGTAGAACTACAGAACCACACATGTAGAACCACACATGTAGAACTACAGAACCACACATGTAGAACCACACATGTAGAACCACAGAACCACACATGTAGAACTACAGAACCACACATGTAGAACCACACATGTAGAACCACAGAACCACACATGTAGAACCACACATGTAGAACCACACATATAGAACCACACATATAGAACCACACATGTAGAACCACAGGACCACACATGTAGAACTACACATGTAGAACCACACATGTAGAACCACACATGTAGAACCACACATATAGAACCACACATGTAGAACCACACATGTAGAACCACAGAACCACACATGTAGAACTACACATGTAGAACTACAGAACCACACATGTAGAACTACACATGTAGAACTACAGAACCACACATGTAGAACCACACATGTAGAACTACAGAACCACACATGTAGAACCACACATGTAGAACTACAGAACCACACATGTAGAACTACAGAACCACACATGTAGAACTACACATGTAGAACCACACATGTAGAACTACAGAACCACACATGTAGAACTACACATGTAGAACCACACATGTAGAACCACAGAACCACACATGTAGAACTACAGAACCACACATGTAGAACCACACATGTAGAACTACAGAACCACACATGTAGAACCACAGAACCACACATGTAGAACTACAGAACCACACATGTAGAACCACACATGTAGAACCACAGAACCACACATGTAGAACCACACATGTAGAACCACACATGTAGAACTACAGAACCACACATGTAGAACCACACATGTAGAACCACACATGTAGAACCACAGAACCACACATGTAGAACTACAGAACCACACATGTAGAACCACACATGTAGAACCACAGAACCACACATGTAGAACCACACATATAGAACCACACATATAGAACCACACATGTAGAACCACAGGACCACACATGTAGAACTACACATGTAGAACCACACATGTAGAACTACACATGTAGAACCACACATGTAGAACTACAGAACCACACATGTAGAACTACAGAACCACACATGTAGAACCACACATGTAGAACCACAGAACCACACATGTAGAACCACACATGTAGAACCACACATATAGAACCACACATGTAGAACTACACATGTAGAACCACACATGTAGAACTACAGAACCACACATGTAGAACCACACATGTAGAACCACAGAACCACACATGTAGAACTACACATGTAGAACTACAGAACCACACATGTAGAACTACACATGTAGAACTACAGAACCACACATGTAGAACCACACATGTAGAACTACAGAACCACACATGTAGAACTACAGAACCACACATGTAGAACTACACATGTAGAACCACACATGTAGAACTACAGAACCACACATGTAGAACTACACATGTAGAACCACACATGTAGAACCACAGAACCACACATGTAGAACTACAGAACCACACATGTAGAACCACACATGTAGAACCACAGAACCACACATGTAGAACTACAGAACCACACATGTAGAACCACACATGTAGAACCACACATGTAGAACCACAGAACCACACATGTAGAACTACAGAACCACACATGTAGAACTACAGAACCACACATGTAGAACCACAGAACCACACATGTAGAACCACAGAACCACACATGTAGAACTACAGAACCACACATGTAGAACTACAGAACCACACATGTAGAACCACACATGTAGAACCACACATGTAGAACTACAGAACCACACATGTAGAACCACAGAACCACACATGTAGAACTACAGAACCACACATGTAGAACCACACATGTAGAACCACAGAACCACACATGTAGAACCACACATGTAGAACCACACATGTAGAACTACAGAACCACACATGTAGAACCACAGAACCACACATGTAGAACCACACATGTAGAACCACACATGTAGAACTACAGAACCACACATGTAGAACTACAGAACCACACATGTAGAACCACACATGTAGAACCACACATGTAGAACCACACATGTAGAACCACAGAACCACACATGTAGAACTACAGAACCACACATGTAGAACTACAGAACCACACATGTAGAACTACAC